>NC_084964.1:20993651-21013651 GCF_949316205.1 Platichthys flesus
TGACCACGACAGCTACAACACACAATATTACTGTTGCTACTGTTGAAATCATATTTTGTCATTTGATTAATCTAATTCTGTTCTGACTTCATAGTTTTATTATATTTTTGATGATATCTTAATAAATAATAGCAAGTAGTGACAATTTGGAGGATGAGAAAATCATAGTTCAAATCCATTCACATAAGACTTATAATTGTTTAAGGCATACACACACACACACAAACACACACAGGGAAGATCTATCTAGTGGTCTTCAGGTTAAAATGAGTGGCGAGGTTTTGAGTCCAGGGTTAAAGTCCATGTGTGGCTGGAGAGTTAAAGGGGGTCAAAGCAGAACCTGTAACTGATGTCTAGGTGAGGGACACTGGAAGAGCGAGTGTCCTGCCCTCGGGGGTGCTTCACGGTGAAGGGGTTGTAATACCTAGCCCTCTAAGAGCAGGTGTGTTGCAAACTGCCCATGATGATGTTGCAGGTCACGTGGGAGTGCGTAAGACATTCAAACGAGTGCTTCGGTATTTTTATTGGCCTCGTTAAAAAGTGATATTTCTGTGTACATCAAAACATGTCACACTTGCCAGTTACCCCCCCCCCCCCCCCCCCCCCATCAACCTGTTGGATTACGTGAACGGTTTCAGGCCACGTCTTGTTTTGGCGGTTAGACTGGCCAGGGGAACGTTGGAGTTGACACAAACAAAATGAAACGACTATATGACAGGAGACAGAGACGTCCAGGTGACCAGGTACTAGCTCGGTGGCTACCTTTCCTTTTCAAGACAAATCTGTGGAGCCCTACACGGTTGTGTCAGAGCAGAATTATGTCTTCTCCTCCCTACATAGGAAAGGTCCACCAAGCTTTGCTATATTCATCTTTTCAAACTTAATTTTTGTCGTACTCCCCCCCACCCTCCCCCCCGCACGTGTCTGATCACCTGAGTCGTGAAGAAGAAGAGGTCAGAACTCTCTAATCTTTTATTTTGAATGTCACTTGAAATCAGTTTATTACACTTGACACAGAGCTGTCAGTCACTCAGAGAGAGAGACTCTTCATTTATTCATATTGAAACTCGATCGCCCAATTTAGGTGAAAGACACTAAAGTGGAGTCATTGATAATTTATCAACCTGAACAACAAGCGATAATGGAGAGAGAGAGAGAGAGAGAGAGAGAGAGAGAGAGAGAGAGAGAGAGAGAGAGAGAGAGAGAGAAAGAGAGAGAGAGAGAGGGAGATAGATAGAGAGGGAGAAAGAGAGAGAGAAAGAGAGAGAGAGAGCGATACATAGAGAGGGAGAAAGAGAGTGAGAGAGAAAGAGAGAGAGAGAGAGAGAGAGAGACAGAGAGAGTGTGTGTGTGTGTGTGCGTGTGTGTGTGTGTGTGTGTGTGTGTGTGTGTGTGACAACAACAATAGCCTTTTAGCAGAACATGCTAGCTGAAATGTCTCTTGATGTTTTTAAAGGTGCCTGTCACTTCCTGTTTGTTCCACTCTGCTGCTTCCTACATCTACATCTTCATCAGCATCTTCATCATCATCATCTTTGACTCTGTTCAAAAGACAGACTGTGAATAGAGATGAAGATGTTTCTTTTCTCACTGATGTTTTTTCAAGTGTTTCTGATCAGTTTTAATCTGTTATTTGATGAAATAGAAACTCATGATTGGTGGAGAGCTCGTATGGGCGGGACATCGATATCACGATTCCACAGACTCTGACAGTGAATGAAGTCATCACCACAAGATGGCAGCGTGTGTATCGGAGATATTTTATCTTGATTTAAAGTAATAGTTCACTGATATAAGGATTCAAACTTGTGTAAATGACGTCGTTTCCAGGTGAATTTGAATGTCGGTGCCTTCGGACACTTGATGACATCACAGGAGCTGATATGGAGACATGTTGTGTTCTGTTGTTTTACTACGTCTGAAGAATCGGTCTCCAGTTACTTCAGTTGTGTTGAATGTGCTCTAACACTGTTTACACCCAAATACAGTGAGTCTACTCTAACCCTAACCCTAACCCTACTCCAGAGGGTTTGAGTTCACAAACCCTTCTGGAGTAGACTCACTTGCTCTGAGTCGACTTCCTGTCTGCCTGGGGTCACCTGACCTCTGACCTCTCCTGGACTCATGACATGATGTCAGAGCAACAGCTGATCTCAGGTCTGACTCCAACTTCACGTCATGTGAGAAAAGTTCTGAACTGTAAATGGGGTTATGTGTAAGAATAAAGTTTGGATTGAATGTTCGTCCTGCAGCAGGGTTCTTCATCTGCGTCCGTCAGCTTTTTGTCTTCTTCTATAATTTGAGCTGTCACACACTCACCTGTCCTCCCCTCCTCCCCCCTGCTCTGCTCCTCACTGGGTCATTTGTCATGGAGCCAATCACAGCTCAGATCTTCCACGGCGGTAATATCTCTGTCACTCACCCTCCTCCCCCGTCCTCACCCTCCGCCCCCCTCTCCTCTGAGTGTGATGTTATCGGAGGAGGAGGTGACAGTCGATCAGAGCTCCTCCTCTCTGCTCCCGATAACACTCCAACGTTTATAATGTTCACCGGACGATAAGAAATAATCGTCTTCCTCTTCCTCTTCATGCCGACGAGCCGACATCCATCACCTGCTGTTTATCAGCACCGAGCCTCTGGCAAACTTTTATAAGAGAGAAAAATAATAACTGAGCTGCAGAGATGATTTGATTCAAACTGGATGAGAAGCTTCTTATCGTCTGGTCCTCAAAAGAAAGTGATGAGCCGCAGATTAACTGTAATTATACCGTGTGGTCACAGGGGGGGCCGTCGAGTCGACAGGAAACACTGAACAGCACTTTATAAAACTCCAGTGTGAATGTGAGAGAGCAACAGAGTACTTTTACTTAGTTACTTAGTTACTTATATCAACAAACATCTGTAATGTCTGTAACTGAACTTTCCTAAAAATCATTTAAATTTCATTCGGGATTTTACATAGAAACTCTCACAGCAAGCAGTCTTCATGCAGTGTGTATGTGTGTGTGTGTATGTGTGTTAATGTGTGTGTTTATGTGTGTGTCTGTTTTTAAATTAAAAAACACACACATACAATAGTCTTGAATAGTCAAGTCCATAATAACTAGATTTATATTAATTTCAATACAAACTAAATGTTTTGTTTTAATTGTGGCGACTGATCTGAAAACCGACTCATCAGTTTGTACCCAATGAGAAGAAGAAGATGAAGAAACAGAAGAAGATGAAGAAACAGAAGAAGATGAAGAAACAGAAGAAGATGAAGAAACAGAAGAAGATGAAGAAACAGAAGAAGATGAAGAAACAGAAGAAGATGAAGAATCAGAAGAAGATGAAGAAACAGAAGAAGATGAAGAATCAGAAGAAGATGAAGAAACAGAAGAAGATGAAGAAACAGAAGAAGATGAAGAATCAGAAGAAGATGAAGAAACACAAGAAGATGAAGAAACAGAAGAAGATGAAGAATCAGAAGAAGATGAAGAATCAGAAGAAGATGAAGAAACACAAGAAGATGAAGAAACAGAAGAAGATGAAGAATCAGAAGAAGATGAAGAATCAGAAGAAGATCAAGAAACAGAAGAAGATGAAGAAACAGAAGAAGATGAAGAATCAGAAGAAGATGAAGAAACACAAGAAGATGAAGAAACACAAGAAGATGAAGAAACATAATGCATAATGAAAAGTAGTGTACAACTGATGTCACTAACCGAGTAATATATCCCATCATGCATTGCGCTTGTGGTGGAAAAACGAGAGGAGCGAGAGCAGCAGGAACAGAACGAACTGTCGTGTAAATATGAGCCTCATAACACAGTGTCAAATAAGAGTTTAAAATTTACAGTGGGATTTCTCACTGGCTGATGTTGTTGTTGTGTTGTCGTCATTACTGGTGCATTACCCTAACCCTTTCTTTTCCAGATGAGCTCTATGGTCTCTATATAGTCACTATACAGTAAAGTAGGGAATAGTGAATTAATTCAAACACAGCCTTTGACTTTCAAACAACTTTATTTATTAAACCCAATCACAATGATGCTTAAATATCTTTAATATGATGAATGGAACACACACAACCACTACAGTTCTACTTATTCTGCTAAAAGTTATAAATCAGTGTCCAGCACTGGAAACCATCATCAGTCAGTCTGAAGGACACAGAGCTACCAACCCCTCAGACAGAGTGGACCAGTCCCACCTTCTCAAACCATTTTATTTTTGCGACTTTTTTTGTGGAGAATATTTCGGTCCAAATACAAAGAGGGGAATAGAAAAAACCTCCCAAACCACCAACCCACTCCTGTAGAGGCTTAAAGAGATCAGCCAACCGGGGACAAGACACCACTAAATGCTCTAAGGTCTCTGGAAGGGGAACAGAAAGGACCCCCCCCCCCCCCCCCCAGTGCTCGGGTCCAGGTGAACTCTGCATCTGTTTGTAGCTAGAGCTCCATGTATAATCCTGCTCTGGATGTCAGCCATCCGTTTCTCCACAGGAGGCTTATACAGGACCCGTCAGCTGCCACTAGGGGAAGAGTCAGAGCCAAAACCCTCAGTCCACCTGGACTCCCTGACTCCTGTAAGAGAGCGGTAGTTCAGAACCTTCACACAGCTGCCGTAGAGCTGCTTCCCTCCACAGGAGCTCAATGTTCCCAGGAGTCTTTAGGGATTACAGTCGGCCGCTCTCTTCTCTCCACTCCCCCACAGCAGGACTCACACTCAGGGTAGGAAAGACGTACTCCTGTCCTTCGCTCCACTGGTCAGCCAGACCTCGGCCAAGACCAACCCGGACCAGCTCAAACTATAACTTTATCGTAAAGGAAGGTTTGAATCTTCAACGTACAGATGGAGTCTGCCTCCACAACTGAAGCTGAGGTGATTCCACAGCAGAGGAGCTGGATCCTGAATCTCTGGCTCCTCCTCCTCTTCTAGAGACTTCAGGGACAACAGTCTGAATTCTGGGAGCTCAGGGCTCAAGCGGTGATAAGGTACGATGAGCTCTTTGAAGTATAATGGTGCCATATTATTAATATAGGTGAGGAGGAGGATTTTAAATTCTAAATGTAGCAGGAAGCCAGTGTAGTGAAGCTAACACAGGAGACATGTGGTCTCCCGGTTTCCTGACTGGGAGTCCTGTGTCATTGGAAACAAGGATAATGTCATGGAACACAGCTTCATTAGATAATAAGTCTCTGAGGTGTTTAAGCATTAGAACCACTGTATTATCTGAGTTTAATAAGAGAAGGTTTGTATGTCCTTGAAACATGAAGACAACAGATGAAAAAAAAGTGTCAGTGTAAAAGTTTTCCCACTCCCACAAACTCTCAGCATGCAGTGCAGAGAGCGAGAGAGAGAGAGAGAGAGAGACAGAGAGAGATACAGTAAGAGAGAGTGAATCAGAGAGAGAGAGAGAGAGAGAGAGAGAGAGAGAGAGAGAGAGAGAGAGAGAGAGAGAGAGAGTAAGTAAATATTATCTAAAGGAGTTTCTCTGAATGGAAAGCAATTAAAACTCTACATCAACACCATTAACCCCAAACACACACACAAAGTATGTGTGTGTGTGTGTGTGTGTGTGTGTGTATGTGTGTGTGATTGGCTGCTAATCCTCGTTAAATTAATGAGAAGAAAGTTAATTTATGGTTTTGACCCTTTTCTGCTCAGAAAATGGATTACACACAAAAACACACACACAACACATACAACCACCAGAGCATACACACACAGGGACACACACTGGGACACACACTTCATGTCTGTGTGTGTATGATGATAAATGAAGGGGAGGTACAAGAGAGGACAGGTTTGTTCAGTCTGTCTTTACAAATCTCTAATGAGTGAACACACACACATACACACACACACACACACACTTGGATGAGGTCGTTATAAAAACCTTGTTATTAAATTAATCTCTCTCATTATTTTTGACCCTTTCAGCTTCTGTAGCCCCGATCACAACCCCTACACACACACGCTAAAAATCACACACACATTCACAGAGAAGTGCCTTCCTTCCTTCCTTCCTTCCTTCCTTCCTTCCTTCCTTGCTTCCTTCCTTCCTTCCTTCCTTCTTCCTTCCTTCCTGTAGTGTTTGTGGGTCACAGTGTGTTTGTGTCAGTTTGATAGACCTGCTCTATAATGTGTAAATCCATTATTCATCTGTCGACATGACAACAGATATTTTATTAAACACACACACACACGTTGTTTTATTAAATCAGACTCGGTTTTAGCTTCACCACACTAACCTATCAATTATTCAACTGTGTGTGTGTGCACGTGTCCGTGTGTTCAGGAAACATGATGATGGAACGTTATCTTGATGTTGCTACGTTCTGTTAGCATGAAGCTTAAAAACTACACATAACCACAAACACAAACACAAACACACACACGCACACACACACACACACACACACACACACACACACTGAGTGCAAACAATCTGTGACCTCGTTAAGCCTCGTTAGTGTCTCAGGTTTGTTTGTAGATAATTAGTTTGTTTTGTTTCGTTGTTTGTTTCCCTTTAATCAAAAAACATGGCCGTCCACCAAGGACCCCCCCCCCCCCCCCCCCCACCTTATGTTTACATGTTTAGGGCCACTGGTCGTCACAGTGACCTGACCATAGTGGACCAGTGAGGCGATTGTGTGACTTCACTAAATAAAGACTATGAGCTGCTGGAGCCCAACAGAACCAGCCTGACCCGTAAAGTGCTCCCAGTACCACCGACTACTGCTGCTTTACCCACTGGTACTGGTGTACTGGGCGTGTTAGTGGAGAGAAGCTCACTTTAATACTCTGATCCTTTAAGGGTCTTGAGTGATATTCTTTGTGTAGGGTTTTTTGTTGTTAGTTTTAATATGCACTGTTCTGCGGCTGCTGTAGCACTTTGGCCCAAGACACATTTCCCGATGGGAAAATAAAAGTATATTTGAATAAATTGAGCTTTAACCTGTGAAATAGATATATATTTGGAGATAGTTTTACAGAGTCAGTGTGTGTCCTCAGAGTCAGTGTGTGTCCTCAGAGTCAGTGTGTGTCCTCAGAGTCAGTGTGTGTCCTCAGAGTCAGTGTGTTCCCACATCATGGGATTCTGTCAAACATTTTGAAAGTTTATTTTAAACTTCAATAAAAAAAAACTTTTGCCTGAAGAAAAGTTTGTCAGTTGAAACAGGTCAGGTGACTTCATACGATCCAATCAGATCAGTACAGAAACAGGTGTGTTGATGAGTTGGACGTGACTGCAGGACAAACACACACACACACAGTCTGATTGGATGATTTCAAGGTGAGACAGGTCACACACACACAGTGTCAATGGTACTGATCAATATCAGGCCGATCGAAAGGTCGTCTATTGATCGGCAGTAATGGAGAACATCAGTCTGAGAGAACGAGCTGCAGGTAAACAGAGACAGAGACAGATCTCAGATCAGTGACTCAACATTTCACCAATCAGTTCTTATCAAACTGATCATTCTTTTCTCCCTCGGGACAGACAGCATCAAACCACGACTGTCTGGTTAGTGGACGACCCGCTCTACCTCCTGAGCCACAGCCACAGTGAGATCTTATTGAGTCTGCCTCACTCAACAGTTACACCACATCACCACTAGTTGTCCCGGCCCTGAATAATGTTAAAGTCGAGCTGAAGAACTTCTACACACACAGGCCCACACACACACACACACACACACACACCATACACACACACACATACACACACACAGGCCCACACACACAAACACGTATACAGGCACAAACACATACACGCACACACACGTGCACACAATCACACACATACAGTAACACACACACAGGCCCATACACACATTCACGCACACACACATACACACAGACACACACATTCAGTAACACACACACATGCACACAATCACACACTTACAGTAACACACACACACACACAGACACACAGATACAGTAACACACACACAGACACACACTGAGCTCGGGGGTCTCCCTGAGGACCTGATTGAGAGCAGAGAGCTCTGGTTGCCGTGGCAGCAGCAATTCCCCTCCTCCAACAACTTGTTTTATTTTTTCTCATTTCTCTCCTTTGTTGTCCTCTGTCTCTCAGAGACGAGAAGGGGACAAGGGGACGAGAAGGAGACAAGGGGACGAGAAGGGGACATGGGGACGAGAAGGAGACAAGGGGACGAGAAGGAGACAAGGGGACGAGAAGGAGACAAGGGGACGAGAAGGAGACACCGGAACGTGAAGGAGACATGGGGAGGAAAAGGAGACAAGGGGACGAGAAGGAGACAAGGGGACGAGAAGGAGACAAGGGGACGAGAAGGAGACACCGGGACGTGAAGGAGACATGGGGAGGAAAAGGAGACAAGGGGACGAGAAGGAGACAAGGGGACGAGAAGGAGACAAGGGGAAGAGAAGGAGACAAGGGGACGAGAAGGAGACAAGGGGACGAGAAGGAGACAAGGGGACGAGAAGTAGACAAGGGGACGAGAAGGGGACATGGGGACGAGAAGGGGACATGGGGACGAGAAGGGACAAGGGGACGAGAAGGAGACAAGGGGACGAGAAGGAGACACGGGGACGAGAAGGAGACAAGGGGACGAGAAGGAGACAAGGGGACGAGAAGGGGACATGGGGACGAGAAGGGACAAGGGGACGAGAAGGGGACAAGGGGACGAGAAGGAGACATGGGGACGAGAAGCAGACAAGGGGACGAGAAGGAGACACCGGAACGTGAAGGAGACATGGGGAGGAAAAGGAGACAAGGGGACGAGAAGGAGACAAGGGGACGAGAAGGAGACAAGGGGACGAGAAGGAGACAAGGGGAAGAGAAGGAGACAAGGGGACGAGAAGGAGACAAGGGGACGAGAAGGAGACAAGGGGACGAGAAGGAGACAAGGGGAAGAGAAGGAGACAAGGGGACGAGAAGGAGACAAGGGGACGAGAAGGAGACAAGGGGACGAGAAGGAGACAAGGGGACGAGAAGGGGACATGGGGACGAGAAGGGACAAGGGGACGAGAAGGAGACACAGGGACGAGAAGGAGACACGGGGACGAGAAGGAGACAAGGGGATGAGTAGGAGACAAGGGGAAGAGAAGGAGACAAGGGGACAAGAAGGAGACAAGGGGACGAGAAGGAGACAAGGGGACGAGAAGTACACAAGGGGACGAGAAGGGGACATGGGGACGAGAAGGGACAAGGGGACGAGAAGGAGACACGGGGACGAGAAGGAGACGCGGGGACGAGAAGGAGACAAGGGGATGAGTAGGAGACAAGGGGACGAGAAGGAGACAAGGGGACGAGAAGGAGACAAGGGGATGAGTAGGAGACAAGGGGATGAGTAGGAGGCAAGGGGACGAGAAGGGGACATGGGGACGAGAAGGGACAGGGGGACGAGAAGGAGACAAGGGGACGAGAAGGAGACACGGGGACGAGAAGGAGACAAGGGGACGAGAAGGAGACAAGGGGACGAGAAGGAGACACGGGGACGAGAAGGAGACACGGGGACGAGAAGGAGACAAGGGGATGAGTAGGAGACAAGGGGACGAGAAGGAGACACGGGGACGAGAAGGAGACAAGGGGACGAGAAGGAGACAAGGGGACGAGAAGGGGACATGGGGACGAGAAGGGACAAGGGGACAATAGGGGACACGGGGACGAGAAGGAGACAAGGGGACGAGAAGGAGACAAGGGGACGAGAAGGAGACAAGGGGACGAGAAGGGGACATGGGGACGAGAAGGGACAAGGGGACGAGAAGGAGACACGGGGACGAGAAGGAGACACGGGGACGAGAAGGAGACAAGGGGATGAGTAGGAGACAAGGGGACGAGAAGGAGACAAGGGGACGAGAAGGAGACAAGGGGATGAGTAGGAGACAAGGGGACGAGAAGGAGACAAGGGGACGAGAAGGAGACAAGGGGACGAGAAGGGGACATGGGGACGAGAAGGGACAAGGGGACGAGAAGGAGACAAGGGGACGAGAAGGAGACACGGGGACGAGAAGGAGACAAGGGGACGAGAAGGAGACAAGGGGACGAGAAGGAGACAAGGGGATGAGTAGGAGACAAGGGGACGAGAAGGAGACAAGGGGACGAGAAGGAGACAAGAGGAGGAGAAGGAGACAAGGGGACGAGAAGGGGACATGGGGACGAGAAGGGACAAGGGGACGAGAAGGAGACACGGGGACGAGAAGGAGACACAGGGACGTGTAGGACGTGTCTTAAGGACTGGTCCATTACCAGACTTGTGGTCAGTTGAAATGAGAAAAATAAAGGCGTGGATAAATAAAAGAGTTTCATAATGAGGTTATTTTATGAGTCATTAATCTTAATTACTTCCTGCTTGTTCTTTTGTTTCCTCTCAGATGACAAAACAATGAAACGTTGTTTTAATCACAAACTTTAAAATGAAGAAAGGATAAAAATCCTGTTGAACATGATTCAGTCTGTTCTTCACCTCCGACTCTCAGACCCACCCACTTAGTGTGCAGCAAGGCTCCTGGTGGTCTAGTGGCAGAAACTTGGACTATGGGCACAGAAGGTCTCTGGTTCGACTCCACGGAGAAACAACAAAAGACGAACCTGGATTGATCTGTCCAAAAATCCAAGAGTCTCCCTACCCTGTCTAGTGCCCCTGAGCAAGGCACCTTACTCCCCCAACATCTGCTCCCCGAGCGCCGTACATGGTCGCTCACTGCTCTGTGTGTCCTGCACCAGATGGTTCAAAAGCAGAGGTTACATTTCCCTACCTGCTTGAGTGTGTCTGGGACTAATACATGCATCTTAATTAATTCTAATTAAATTTTTGGTCCTGGTACTGGGCCTGGTTCTTATTCTGGTTCTGGTCCTTGTTCTACTTGTGGTCATGAACTGGTGGATTGTGATAGGTCAGGTTACAGAACAGAGCTAGCTTGTACTTCCCAGCATGCATTGTAATGCAGGATTAGTTCAAACGGTTGTTTTCAGTAAAGTTGAATGGACAATTTTTTTTAATCAGATGAAAAATCTGTGAATTAAATTTTATTGATGAAATTGTTTCATTTACAGTAAAACACATGACAAAAAGCAGTGGAGCTGATTGGACTTCAGCTTTGATTGACAGCTTTATAAATGTTTGACGTACACACACACACAAACATACACACACTAAGGTATAAATACATATTTATATTTTTTATGTTACAAAACATTGACGTCAGTGGGGGGGCGGGGACGTGACCAACCACAGTGACATATAAATATTCATCCAACTACAACTTTGGCAAAAAGTACGAAACCCACACAAACAAATGGGCGGGGCTTAAGTGTTGGGGACAAAACTTGGGAGTTGAGGGAGGGGCTATGATTAAAGACAACTTTGAACAAGAAGACGGACAGTCACAGTAGCCTATCAGGATGCAGGATTCATTTTTAACAATGGAAGCATGAAGAAAAATAAAAAACATGCATGTGGGGCGGAGCTAAAATAACAAGGGGTGGGGCCAAAAGATGAGACAATTTGCATTAGTCCTTTTTATTCATGTTTCAGTTATTAGGTCGTGACGTCCCTTTAACCCTTGGAGAGGCGGTGGTCTAGTGGCAGAAACTTGAACTATGGGCAGAGAAGGTCTCTGGTTAGTCTCTGGTTCGACTCCACAGAGAGACAACAAAAGAGGAACCTGGATTGATCTGTCCAAAAATCCAAGAGTCTCCCTACCCTGTCTAGTGCCCCTGAGCAAGGCACCTTACTCCCCCAACATCTGCTCCCGAGCGCCGTACCTGGTCGCTCACTGCTCTGTGTGTCCTGCACCAGATGGGTCAAAAGCAGAGGTTACATTTCCCTACCTGCATGAGTGTGTCTGTGTTTGGGACTAATAAATGCATCTTAATCATAATCTTAACCAAGACCGTTTGTTTTTTGATGCAAGGCATGATGGGAAGTTTCCTGCTCATGGATGGGTGTGATCGTAACCATTTTTCTGTGTCAGTTAATCGTTTCTTCAATCAAAATGAAATCACGTGTACAGGAAATGATGTCATCACACAGGTGTGACATCACAGTTGTAACACCCAAAGACCCCGCCCCCTAAACACAGAGTAATATTTACAAGAAATCAGTGGACACAACAACGTCCTGTTCCTTTTTCTCAGTCCTGTCACTGACGACAGTTTGTTCTACTGTGATTGACAGGAGGAATAGGCTCCCTTGACTGGTCAGCTGCTGCCTGAAGCCCCTCCTCCTGTCAGGTGATTGGTGCTGTTGTTCAGGAGGAGGATGTCTTACATGGGAGGGACGACGAGGCCGGACATGCCTGCAGAGAGACACAGAGACGTACCGCCAAGAATTAAGATTAATCAAAATATTGCTGGAGACATAAAAAACATCAGAAATAAAAATATTATGCTCACGGAAACCTTGCGGGTGACATAATGTCATGTTTTTGCTGAATGACCTAATTATTACATTACATTTCATTTAGCTTACGCTTTTATCCAAAGCGACTCACAATCGTGCAAAAGTGCCTCCACCCCGAGGGAACAGACCCAGGACAACAAGAATCAAGAAAGTACAATTTACAGTATTTTTAATTTAAGGTATAATCGGATGCGGTGTGTTTTTAGTTTTAGGCGGAAGATGTGTAAACTTTCTGATGTCCGGATGTCGATGTGGAGCTGGATCCACCAATCAGGAGCCAGGACAGGAAACAGTCGTGATGTTGATGAGTCATTAGCAGTGAGGGAGCAACGAAGAGAAAGTCACACACACACAAACACACAGTCAGAACACACACACAAACACAGGGTCCGTAACCTGAGTACTGTTAGTACTGCATGAAGAGTGACAGGACAATGAATGTTTTATTCACTACAACCCACAGATACCTCGTCTACACACACTCACTCACACACACTGTGTTGTTTCTGCCTCACTGAGGACAGAGAGCAACATGAATATTTAACACTCAACAAACCTCTCTGTCAGATCCACTGACATCACACACTGACTCTGTGTGTGTGTGTGTGTGTGTAAAAAGCAGTAGAAACAAACCGTTAAAATTTAAATTCAAACACACTAAATCATCTTGTTGTTTTTTGTTTCCGCCAATCAGAGCAGTTTATTTTTACAGACTCGTGATGTCAACGTGACCTTTAAACTTTCTTCTTCGACCTTAAATCTGATCTGTGAAAATCATGATGGAGGGATGACGGAGGAGGGGTGGTGTACCCTGCAGTCTGTTGTTTGCAGAGCAGTTGGGTGGAGGAGGATATGATGGAGGGATGAAGGAGGGATGAAGGAGGGATGAAGGAGGGATGAATGAGGGAGGAAGGAGTGATGAAGGAGGAGGAGTGGTTACCCTGCAGTCCGTTGTTCGCAGAGCAGTTGGGTGGAGGAGGATATGATGGAGGGATGAAGGAGGGATGAAGGAGGGATGAAGGAGGGATGAATGAGGGAGGAAGGAGTGATGAAGGAGGAGGAGTGGTTACCCTGCAGTCCGTTGTTCGCAGAGCAGTTGGGTGGAGGAGGATATGATGGAGGGATGATGGAGGGATGAAGGAGTGATAAAGGAGGGATGATGGAGGATATGATGGAGGGATGAAGGAGGAGGAGTTGTGTACCCTGCAGTCTGTTGTTTGCAGAGCAGTTGGGTGGAGGAGGATATGATGGAGGGATGATGGAGGGAAGAAGGAGTGATAAAGGAGGGATGATGGAGGATATGAAGGAGGGATGAAGGAGGAAGAGTGGGTTACCCTGCAGTCCGTTGTTTGCAGAGCAGTTGGGTGGAGGAGGATATGATGGAGGGATGATGGAGGGAAGAAGGAGTGATAAAGGAGGGATGATGGAGGATATGAAGGAGGGATGAAGGAGGAAGAGTGGGTTACCCTGCAGTCCGTTGTTTGCAGAGCAGTTGGGTGGAGGAGGATATGATGGAGGGATGATGGAGGGAAGAAGGAGTGATAAAGGAGGGATGATGGAGGATATGAAGGAGGGATGAAGGAGGAAGAGTGGGTTACCCTGCAGTCCGTTGTTTGCACTGCAGTTGGGTGGAGGAGGTGGAGACGATGGCGGTCGGACAACAGGAGCGAAGGCGCTCTTCTGCTTGACGGCAGCAGAGAAGGAGAAAACTCCATGAGACGAGTTGCAGTTTGAAACGGCCATCGTTGGACTGGAGGGGACAACTGGAACACAGAAACCAGATCAGACACCAGATCAGACACCAGATCAGAAACCAGATCAGAAACCAGATCAGACACCAGATCAGACACCAGATCAGAAACCAGATCAGAAACCAGATCAGAAACCAGATCAGACACCAGATCAGACACCAGATCAGAAACCAGATCAGAAGCCAGCTCAGAAACCAGATCAGAAACCAGATCAGAAACCAGATCAGACACCAGATCAGAAACCAGATCAGACACCAGGTCAAAAATAAGGTCCGATACCTGGTTAGTAGTTATAGTAATAGGATAAGTAGTAGTAGTTGTACGTTTTAGTTGTAGTATTTGTTTAGCTTGATACTCACTGCCAAGGAGAGAGTTTTAGTAGTATTAGTAGTTACAGCATTATTCATTATAGAAGTATTAGTATGTACTATTAGTATTAGTAATTAATAGTATTAGTCAAGGTCATTGGAAGTATCAACAAGTATTAGTAGTATAAGCAGTTGGAAATACAGTTCTTCTTTGATGTTCCCTAGATTAGCCACTTAGCTGCTAACGTTAAACTGGGAACACAGTGATGAGGGATGATGGACAGGTAAGTAGTTAATAGTATGAGTTATTATAGTAGTATTATAAGTATTTGTAGTATCTACCTTATCACTAACTACCATAGGGAGAGAGATATAGTCTTATTGGATTCAATTGGATTCAAATGTTATTGTCATTACACAGAGTACAGGTACAGAGGCAACAAAATGGTAATAATAGTAGTATTGCTGTGTAGTATTTGTATTTTACTTGATACTTATTGCAATAATAGAAGCATTAATGGTAGTATTAGGTAGTGATAGAATAATTACTACCTGATCCTTACTGCAGTAATAGAAGTATTTATGGTGGTATCAGTTAGTAGCAGTAGTATTTACCGTGATACTTACTGCCGTAGGGAGCGCTGGCAGACGAGCCGTTGAGGAAACCCGGTGATGATGTCACTCCGAGGTTCGGCATTCCCGTGTTACCGTAACCGTTCATGTTGTTATTGACGCTGTTGCCATAGTTACTCTGTTGGGGGGTGGAGGTGGGGCCATATCCCCGTGGCGACACGCTGCTTGTGTTCCGACTGTAACCGACTAGAATTGGACATTTGTCCGTAAACACATTACAGTACTAGAGTACTACAGTACTTCAATACTACAGTACCACAATTCTACATAACTGCAATAATACAGTTCTAAAATACTACAATAATACAGTACTATGATGATACCATGCTAAAGTACTACAATACTAAACTATTACAATGATAGTATTCTGCAGTACTAGAATAGAACAATAAAATAGTACAGAAATAATGCAGTACCACAGTACTACAATACTTCGATAATACAGTGGTGTAATACTCTGAATACTACAACACTGCAGTATTACAATAATGCAGTACAAGAATAATACAGTACTACAATACTTCTGCGGTCACTCGTACCTTGCGTTGCCTCGGAGACGTTGACGGACAGCTGTCCACTGAACGAGTTCACTCCCATCATGCTGTTGCCCAGCGACGGGATCTGGGTGTGGTTCCTGGGGGCGCTGTAGAGCGCCTCAGCGATGTCTGCTGCCCTCTTCAGGATGATCTCCTGCACAGGTCACTGATCCGTTACTGATCACATGACAGCTCTAAACACTTCACATGAACACAAGAGGTGCTACGCCGGGTTCACACAGGACGCGCAACAATATCACATTCTTCTTCTGCTGTTATCAGTCTGCAGTAAAAACAGCATTTATCATTTTTTTCAAGCACATATTAACTTGTTTCTCCAACATTAAGCAACAGCGTCCCAACATGTGTCTTTTTTGTGTTGTCTTTATACAACATGTTCCGAGGATCATACAACTCACTGTACTTCTCCACTTCAATTATTAATTTAATGTCATCCATGTTGTTTGCTCCGTTAAATGTCGGGTGTTGAGGGTAAATTACGTATTCTCTACTCAAGCCTATGTGGAGAATACGTACCCCCCCCCCCCCCCCCCCCTTCTGTTTTTATCTTTATCACTGCTTGTGTTGCTGTAGTGGATGGGCATAGGGGGACATTTAATAATGTCATTAGTAAAATTGCTAAAATTAAAACTCCAGGACAACAGAAGGGGAATACAAAGTATGGGATGCATATTTGATCATTTATCTCATAAAAAATATGTCATCAATATCGTTCAAAATCATTTTTCAGTGTGTTTCCTGTTGCGATACGCTCGAGGCGAGAGGATCGCGGTGCTTCAGCCCCCGGTGTGACCCACACAAAGGTTTAACATGGGAGTGGATGGGAGACAGCTGGTATTTAAGGGTTAGTCTCATGTTGGATCACACACACATAAACGAATACAACATATGACACACACTGACACACATGATCATTGTTGCTACTATGATTGGATTTACATTCGTTTACAACCTCTGTTCTCCGTTCAAGGTTACTCTTTCATTTCACTAGACCTGTGTGTGTGTGTGTCTGTGTGTGTGTGTGGGTGTGCGTGTGTGTGCGTGCGTGTGTGTGTTTTGGGGTGATTAACTCGTGGGTTGAGAAGCGTGTCGGAGAGGATGGAGAGAATATGAAGAGCTCCCTCCTCCATCACTTTCTGACTCATGAAGCTGGTGCAGCTTCGTCCTGGTCCCTGAGCATCATGGGAATTTTTTTACAGGAAAATAAAAACACCTTTACCTGTGTGAGTGTGTGAGTGTGTGAGTGTGTGAGTGTGTGAGTTGACCTCTTTATGTTATTGTGAGAAATTGAAACAGCAGCCCCTCGTTGCAGGTGAATTGTTACCTGGTTGTTGTGGGGCATCCCGTACAGCGCCTCCACCAGGTCAGCTGCTCTCTTCAGCAACACCTCCTGCAGAGGAACGTCAACACTCATCATGTGACTGACTAACATTAGCTTAGCTCTGAAGGGAGCTAAGCTAAGTTCTGTAGCAGAGAGGGAGGGGTCTTGAACAGAGAGGGAGGGGTCTGTAGCAGAGAGGGAGGGGTCTGGAACAGAGCGGGGAGGGGTCTGGAACAGTCATGGGCTTCTCTTTATTCCATTTTCAAAAACCTGACTGTGACTTTAAATCCCCACAGAAGAAGAAACATGAAGTTTGATATAGGGAAGGAACACAAGCAGTGTGTGTGTGTGTGTTTGTGTGTGTGTGTGTGTGTGTGTGTGAGAGAGAACAAAGCTTCAGTCTTTATCTTAATTAAATTCAGTTAATCATCTTCAGGAGGTTTTTCAATTAACCCCGCCCCCTCAAACTCACTCTTCTTTCACTTCCTCACTCACTTATTCATCCATCCAATACTCTCTCATCCATCACTCACTCAAAACCTTCTTTTTCTTACAGAACATGAAAAAACATGTCTTGAATCACAAATGAAGATTTAAACCTTTATACACACACACACGCACACACACACACACACACACACACACACATACACCCGCACACACACACACACACAGTCTGACGGGAAGTCATTTGTGTGAAGTGTCTTTCAACCTCTGATCGTCTTTAATCTGCTCGTTTATGCAGCGCGACGCTCAAGTGAGTCACAGTGTGTGAGGAGATTTATTCTGACACACACACACACACACACACACACACACACACACACACACACACACACTGTTTGTAATGACAAATGAATATCTGATTATTACAAGTGTTTCCATGTTACACACTGAGATGTCAGGCATCTCTCTCTTTCTTTCTCTCTCGCTCTCTCACAAACACACAAAAACACACACACGCACACACATTAACAAGGTTACACCGCAAATAAACCGGAGGTGGGGATGTCATCACTTAGTCTCGCACACACACACATACACACACACACACACACACACACACACACACACACACACACACACACACACACACACACACACACACACACACACACACATTGTTTAAGCATGATCATCAGGAAATTGACCTATATATACATAAATATAATATAAATAAACTTCACATGAACATTTATAATACGATGAAAATTTTCAAAATAAGAGAAGCAGAGTGTGAACTGATGATGTGTGAGTGTGTGTTGTTCAGGGTCATGTACACACTGCAATAATGTCATCACTTTATTGTGTCAGCAAAACAGAGACGTTACAAAAACAGTTATTTCTATAAATCAGATAAACAACTGATAATAGTGTGTGTGGGTCTTTGTATGTGTTTGAGTGTGTGTGTGTGTATGTGTGTGCGTGTGTGTGTGTGTATGTGTGTTTGAGTGTGTGTGTGGTGCCAATCGCTTTTCTTGCCACATGGCTGCACTCACCGATTACCTGATTTGACTGTTTCAACCTCTCTGTTTGCCAATGGGCTTTCCACACACACACACACACACACACACACACACACCAACACACACACACAGACACGCACACACACACACACACACACACCAACACACACACACAGACACGCACACACATGCACACACACACACAGATCCAAAACTCTCTGGTTTACCCTTTATTCACTCATCGTGTATGCATGTGTGTGTGTATGTGTGTGTGTGTGCGTGTGTGTGTGTGTGTGTATGTGTGTGTATGTGTATGTGTGTGTCTGTGTGTGTCAGATGTCAGCTAACAATGATGAATGCTCCTTCATTTACATAGAAACAGCTGTAACGTGGATTCGGAGTGGTATCGTCGGATTGGTTTTCAGAGGAGCTGACACATGTTGACCTCTCGACCATGATCATGACCTTCAGGTAAATTTCTCCACCCAAGGTCAATTTACTCCTGCTCAGGTGGGTCTTAATCTCCTAAGATTAAGACACAATCTTAGGGGGGGGTTGGTGAGGTGCTTCTAACAAGGGACACAAACACAAAGAAACTTAAACTAATTTCTCTGGTGAAGAAGTGCTGACAAACACGATGAAGAGACAGACGAAGATGTGAAGAGAGTTTGTGGTGATCAGAGCTGACGACGTGTCAGGTGATGTAAACATGATCACATGACCTCTGCAGCAGAGGTAATGGGTCACTTCCTGTCTTGCCTAAAACAGCAGGAGAATGTTGGATTACTGCAGTCGGGCAGAGCCCACTCTGGATTGGAAACATGACCCAACATGTGCTCCACAAACAAACATTCAGAAAGAAAAGTGAGACCTGGTGATCTCCAGACTCACCACAGTCAATCAATGAAATATTATACGTATAGGCCATATTCACAAATCACAATTTCCCTCAGAGTGCTGCCTGGGAGGCTGTGGTCAACAGGGTCATCACATGGGTGGATATGTGGGGGGTATCCCAAGCAAGGCTAAAGCGACCTGTGCATGACCAGCTCCCAAACATGAGGACGAACCTCAACCCTAACCCTAACCCTATCCCTAACCCTCATGAGTCCACCACCAACAGAAAGACCCTCAAGATGGAGTAGACTGTCCGTTTGGGAAGAGGAAATGGATGTGGCCATTGAGAGGTTAAGGTGTTCTGAGCTAGCAGGATGGAGGGCACATCCTGTACCTTCACTGTGGAAGCTGGCTGCATAGGCTTCGCCAGAACATCTGCCCTGCACCTCCTGAAGATGATTGGGATCACAGGCTCCAAGCTAGACAAGCCTCTCAAAGACCTGGCAGAGCCAGAGCAAGGAAGCTTCTTACTCTGGCTCGAAAGGGGTGTGGGGAAAACTAAGGTTTGAGGTCCGGCTGCAGGGGGCGTTAGGGTCCCCCACCCTGAGGTGTTCCAGGTTTAAACAAACAGAAGATCAGTAAATGATGGCTGCTGGCAGTTATTGACCTTGCAGTTGGCTCAATGGGACTGGTGGAGGCCCATCAAGCAGAAGTGGGCAGCTGGTTGACACGCCTGTATGT
>NC_084964.1:21018651-21102259 GCF_949316205.1 Platichthys flesus
CCTGGGGACAGAGGAATGATCTCAGAGCTTCAACGGGACTAACCTCATCTCCATGTGGATTCTGTAAATAATTATTTACTTTTCATTTGAAACTATAAAGTGCCCCGGCCCCCCCTGTCTGTGATGTCACAGTCTCTCTCAGACTCTGACATCCAATCAGCTGTGGTCATTCATCACTCCCGGCTGGTTGCCATGGCGAGGTTGTTGTCGTTGATCCATGGCGATGGAGCAGAAGGTCACACAGAGGGCGGGTCCTTTCTGTCGCCACGGTGACTAACAAGAACATCCTTCACCCTGCTGTCGCCACGTCAACCGGCTTCACCTGTCTCTCTCTCTCGCTCGCCCCGTCTCCCTCCTCCCACTGACTGGACTGAACATCCTGTCAGCTCGCCCTGCGCAGGGGAGAGGAAGGGTGTGTGTGTGTGTGTGTGTGCGTGTGTGTGTGTGTGTGTGTGTGTGGTACCTGAAACCTCCTCATGTCTCGTGGGTTCCCAGCGTTCTTCAGACAGTTCTGGTTACACTTGAGGAAGAACTTCAAGAAGAACCTGCATCAGAACACACACACACACACACACACACACACACACACACACAATCAGAAGGTTTTCATCAGATTAGAGTTTGTTCTCCCGCGATGAGGGAACATGTTTCTATACAATGGTTTCACTTTCTGAGGGTATTGATTACACAGCATTCCCACACACATGCACACACATACTCTGAACACATGTTCTGTGTTTGATCAAATGTTTACTGTTGGTTTTACCTTTGTTGTTTATATTATTTTTATCTCTTTCAGCAGCAGAATGTAACACATCTTGGTTAAAGGGATAGTTCACCCAAAAATGAAAATCCCCTCATTATTAAATTACAAATCCAAAGAGACTTCAAATTTGTGCATTTAACATCGATGAGGAGCCATTTCAGGGGTTCAGTATCTTGCCCAAGGACACTTCGGCATGCAGATGGGGAAGACTGGAATCGAACTGCCGACCTTCTGGTTGGAGGACGAGCACTGAAGTACAGTGAAGGGTTTGAATCCACAAAACAATGTGTGTGTGCGCGAACATCCGAGGAGGATATCAGAGACATTTAGATGCTATTAAATGAAACTAGTAGATAATGGGTGAATTTTCCTTCTTCAGTGAACTATTCCTTTAAAGCCTCTTGTCAGTGTGTAACCCAGGGGCCTGTTCTTGAAAATGAGTTTAACATATCAAGGATATCTGTCAGTTATCCAGCTGAACTTGACCTAACAATCTCAACCAGGTTAAGTGGTCACATGCAGAGGTGTCAAAAGTATTCCCATTCATTACTCAAGTAGAAGTATAGATACCAGGGTTTAAAAATACTTCTGTAGAAGTTGAAGTATCAACTCAAGATTTTTTGTTAAGTAAAAGTGTAAAAGTACTGGTTTCAAAACTACTTAAAGTATAAAAGTAAAATTAATGTAAGGGGAATTTTTTAATGCAAATACATTATCAGAATCAAAATTCTTTTTATTGCCATGTATATTTGCACATATAGGAAATTGCCTTGGTGTGGTTGGTGCACTTTACAAACAACAAATTAAAAACAACAATAGCGAACAATATAACAATACAAAAAAACAACAATATATACAGTTAAAGAGTTACGTGCGGTTTTAAGGTGCAGAGATTGGTGATAGTGCCAGTAATATAAAGTTATAAATGATGTGCAAGGGTGGATGGGGGGGGGGGGGGTCAGCAGAGTCAGTGTGATGCGGAGTCAGTGTGATTAAAGTACCATATGTGTACTACTGAGCATTAACATGCGTTGCCAACATGACAACTAGTTGCCAATAAGTATTGTAATAGTGCAAAAAGTCAAACTTCAGTGGAATGTTATCAATAACCTTTATTGGAAGAGACCTTGAGACCTTTGGACTAAATCCTGTATGAACAACAACACTACTGATCGACTCTGTTCAGTCACAACAGCAGCAGGTTCTCAGAGTTATTCGAGTCTATGCTCTACCTGGTCTGAAGATGAGCCCTGCAACACTCAACAGTCTTTCACAGGCTGCTGAGGCCCCGCCCTTTGTAACACCGCCGTCGCTACTACCGATTGGTTGGTTTAGTGAGGTCCTCGGATCGGCCCCGCCCGAGTTGGTAACGGCCCTGGCGGAGCGCCGAGAAGACGATCAGACTTGACTATCTAGAGGAAGTAAAAGTCGTAACAAGGTTTCCGTAGGAGAACCTGCAGGAGGATCATGACCGGTAGGGAGAGCGGGGTAATGTGAGACACCCCCTGTATCTAGGCAACGGAACACATTTGTGGTCATTTGATGAGGTCGTCTTCGACAAAAAACATTACTCCGCCTAGTGGTCTGGCGGGGAGCTGCTTTGTAAGAGGCGCAGCGGCAGCACTTGGGGAAGCATGAATGAAAACGAGTCCTGCGACACAGCTGCGTGAAAAGCCGCCGACCTGAAGTCGTTCATCATAAGTTAACATGGTGATTTAATCTGATAACAGGTGAACAAGCTTCGTACACTTTACCTTCAGACACAAACTATTATTCACACCTTCATCTTCCCTTCACTGCTTCTTCATCCCTCCTTCACTCCACCGTTACTCCTTGTTTCCTTCACTCCTCACTCATCTCTACATTTTTTTCTCCCCCCCCTCAGTGATCGAGGTTGTAAATCTACACGCAGGACAGATTAGGCTTTCAATTTGTTATGTGATAAGTAGGGAAGAACACACACACACACAAACACACACACACACACACACTATTACTCCCTTATATTTATGAGCAGGAAATTAGGACGCACTGCAAATTTATCTCCTCTGGAAAAAAAGGTCACACACACAGACACAGACACACACTCTCTCTCTCACACACACACGCTGAGACACACCGTGCTGGAGTTAATCTGCTCTATGAGGTAGAAAATGTAGTCATAGTGTGAGGAGGAATTATACTGAAGGTAATGTAATGTCACAGTGTGTGTGTGTGTGTGTATGTGTGTGTGTATGTGTGTGTGTGTATGTGTATGTGTGTGTGTGTGTGTGTGTGTGTGTGTGTGTGTGTGTGTGTGTGTGTGTGAGAGAGATTTACGTGCTGGTAGCAGCTCAGTCTGTTAATCTGATTCGAGTCATTTCCACTGTTCAGGTTCATCTTTACTTTACAGCATCTGCTCTTCATCTTCACTCTGATTGGTTCTCCTGAGTCTGGCTCGTCTGTCATGTTTCGTGTCAATGACATTATTTATATGAATAATGTTTTTTTTTATGTCTTAAGACTTCGATACATTGAAAGAGGAAAATGATTGTTTCAGTCTGAATCAACGAGTCACTGACTGTCAATCACCATCAGGAAGTTAATTGATTAACTAGCTGATTGAGCTGTCAGTCACTTTATCAAAAATAAATACTTTTAATTTGATCTTAACAAACAAAATCACACACACACCGTAACACATACACACACACTTACACACACAAACACACCGTAACACATACACACACCGTAACCCATAAACACACACACACATTCACACACAAACACATTGTTAAACACACACACTCGCTGTAACACATACACACAGACACACAGAATATCACATTCACTGTCACACACATACAAGCCTGCTCCTGGTGTAGAGGAGGAGGTGATCAGGGGAGATAATTAAATGAGATAATGAAGAGTCCATCATCTCTCTGTTCACAGAAAATGAAAAGAGACAATTCATGAGAGTGAAGAAGAGGATGGAGAGGAGGAAGAGGAGGAAGAGGAGGAAGAGGAGGTGTGGAGGGGGAATAACAGTAACCCTAACCCTCTAAACGTGAGTTCCTCCGCTTCTGAACATTGTCCCCACTGGAAACAACAAGCTCCATCAACTGCTCCACAAGAGGAGCACAAACCAGGACTCAAACCAACAACCTTCTGACCCCGAACATTACTTAACAAAAACAAAAACTACAAAGACAATAATAACTTTAAAGACGGGTCAAAGTTGATTGATAGAAACGAGGAGAAGCTGAAGTTAACGTCAATGACATCATCAGAGGACGTGGAACTGCTGCTGGTTGACTGACAGGTGACGTTGTTGCCATGAAAACTCATTTGGTTTTCTTTGAGCTGAACAGAACGTTAACAGAAACTCATAACCCTAACCCTAACCCTAACCCTAACCCTAACCCTAACCCTAACCCTAACCCTAACCCTGACCCTAACCCACCTTAAGTAGAACAATAGGCACTGCTGTTGGTTGTGTATCTGAAGTAACGTGAAGCTAAAACACCAACAGAGATAACAACACTGTGCTGATTGAAATTGTTAATCAATGGAGATGAGTCGCTACCGGAAACGCTTACTGACAATCAATACTGAAACACACACACAAACACACAAACACACACACACCTGCTAAATACCAGTTAGAGGACGAGCGATTCACTGCATCTCTCCTTTTCTTTTTCTTCTCCGTGTGTAGAAGTGGAAACTTATTTTTTCTGTGGACGATGGTTTTGCTAAGAATCTTCGGCATCTTATTTAAATATTGCGTTGTGTATCAGATGACGTGTTAAGGGTCAAACTCTGACTTCATTTTCCAGGAAGAAAAACATTCTCATAAATTCATACATTTAACATTTAGCCGGCCGGGGGCCCCTGGGGGCCCCAAACATTATTCTGCTGTCAGTCACCCTGAAACACGGCCAGTAATGAGATTCTCTCCAAAACCCACCTTCAGCATGAGAGTCAAATCACACCTCCGCCCGCCACCTGACTGACAGCACGTCGTCTACCCATAATCCAACGCTGCAGACACCAGAGACGCTGCAGAACCCCCCCCCCCCCCCCCACATAAAAAAAGATTCTCACATCTGTATTCAGCACGACAGTGGGAAAAGATGAGAGCTTGATTTTCTCGAGGAACGTCACAGTTTCACAGACTTTTCAAAGTGTCACTGATCAGCTGAAACAACGTGTTTGATTTTAATGTGGGCAAGAACAGGAAGTTCCGGACGTCAGTGAAGGAACTTGACAACGTTAAAGATGGTGGTCCAGTGTTTGAAGACAGGAAGTGTTTGGTCCAATGATCAACCTCGAGCTGTGACCTGAACATCTCGTCTCCTTGAATAACTAATACAAATAAAACCTAATTCACAGAGAACTCAAGCTTTATGTGGACATTTCTATGGAGACGTGAGGCTGCTGTCTGACCCGGACACGTTTCCTGTTCAGTGGACGCCGACAAAAACACAGGAGACCTTCCCATCATGCATTTCACCGAGGCAGGGGAAGAAAAAAGAGCAGCGGTAATATGACCACTTCTCTTTTCAAAGAGCTGCCGGAGTCACAGCCATCCACTTATACCTCCACACCTCCATCACCCCATCCAACCACCCCCACTACCACAGAGAAGAGAGAGAGAGAGAGAGAGAGAGAGAGAGAGAGAGAGAGAGAGACAAGGGGGGAAGAATGAGATTAATACTCAGGGGGAGGATGAAAGTAGAGGAGGAGGAGGGGTGAAGAAAGGAGGAGGGGAAAGAGTATGATTCCTCATGGGAGAGAAGAGGGGAGCGGGGAGGGAGGAGGAGAGGGTTGAGGAGAGGGGAAGCAGAGGGGGGATTTCCTCCCACTCAGACCAAATCATCTTCTAACTAACTAGCTAACTAGCTAACTAGCTAACTAACTACATAACCGCACACACACACACCTGAACGGATGGGACGTGGACCAATGTAAAAAAATCGAAATAGACGTTAAATAAATGTTTGTCAAAGATGGTTTCTGTCATTTTACAAAGTCAATAACTTTGGATTAAATTAGTTATTTGACGATAGAAAAACAGACACTCATGATGATTGACAGCTGAGACTGACTCAGGATTGGTCAAATGTCTGTATAGGCGGAGCCTCGATAGCATGGCTCCACCCCTCGATCATGACTGCTCAGACTGACTGAAACGGATTTGTCTTGTTTGTGTGTAAACGATATATTCATTCTCCTCTACACCTGAACTGAAGAACGACTCACACACACACAAGATGCTGCCGCACAACGTCTGACTGAACAATCGCAAATGATGATTGATCATGTGTGTGACGCTTTGTATGTGGACAGTTATCACAACACTGAATTATAAACAGACAGATTTATACAGCAGCTTTGAACTGTGATAACACAGCTGTATAAATCACAGCCCAGGCAGAAGAAAAATATGCTCCTCTAAAAGTAAAGTGTGGGAGAGAGAGGTGATCAACATGCATTGCAGGAGTGTGTGTGTGTGTGTGTTACCTGTCGATGATGACAGGGTCTGACGGGGTTTCATTTCTGTTTCCACAGCTCTTCTTATCACAGCAGCGACTGAAACAAACATATATACATCCAAGGTATTGTTATGGTTTTATAATAGTTATAATAAAACAGTTTTTTTCTCCTAAATTAAACAGCTTCAGTTTTACAGTATTAAACCATAGATGTGTCCTGTCAGGTCAAAGGTCACAGGCGTCAAACATGTTTCCTGTTCAGGTCTCTAACTCTAGCACTCGTATATTTCTTACATTATTATATTATTCAAACATTTCAGTTGTTTGTATTTTTCTCTTTTGAATGAAATCAGTTTTATTGTTATTTCTGTGAGTAACTAATATTAAATATTTTTTCTGTATGAACTGAAAATATCTTTTCTCAGAACGAGTCATTTAAAACAGGAAACTTTATTCAAACTGTCAGAGCCCAGAGAACTGTTCTGTCTGTGCTTATCCTCTGTTTTCAATGAAAAAACCTAGAGTGTAAGTAGAATCCTACCGGTTCTCCTTTCCTAACTCCTTTCCTAATACCTTTCCTAACTCTAAGCTTCTCCTTCACATCTTTCCTGGAGCCTGATAAAAGCCCTTTAAGACTAAATTCTTTTGTGCGATGACTTTTCAATCAGCAAATTAGTGTCACAGGGGAAGTGTGAGTTCAGAGATTGGACCATTTAAATGATTATTGTTAGAAACAAGATGACTGAAGAAAAGAAAAATATAAAACTAAAAACAATATAGATTAGCACTGATAGTGTGTTGGTTTCCGTTCTGTTATTTCTTGTGTGTATGGTTTAGTGTTTCTCGTGTGGTGATTAATACAGAAGGAAAAAGTGTTTCTCTCCAAAGATGATGTGATGGATTTCATCTCCTGACAGGTGTTGTGTTCAGGTGTTTCTCACCTGCACATGATCTCATGTGTGAGCAGAACTCTGCACATCTCTGGGTTCTTGTCCTGACCTTCATAGATGATCGCCTGAAACACACAGGAAGTAGATGCCAAAGAAGCAGGTGTGAAACAGGAAGCAGGGGTGAGTTTGCAAAGTCCAACTATTCTCCTTTCCTGACCACTATTCCTTGAACACGATGGAAAAACGTCACAAAGGCCAAGGAAAGATGGGAAGGAATTAGGAAAGGAGTTAGGAAAGGAGTTAGGAAAGGAGAGCCCGTTGCAAAGACAATCAGATCACAGTGTGTTTTTTAAACCCACTTTATTTATAATAGAAGTTACAATTCACAGTTCTCTTTGTTCTGACTGTAAAAATAAAGTTTCCCATTTAAAACAGAATGACTTTTATTTTAAAGAGCAAACTTTAATCTTCACTTATAAAAAATAAATAACAACTAAATAGATTTAATTGAAAATAAAAAATAAATTTACCAGATGTAAAATGTTAAAATCATATAATAATGTGAGAAATATACGAGGAGAAAACTTTATATAAGTGGAGAGTTTTATATTTGTCCATTCTACAATTTGGGGATTAAAATGACTTCTATAATTTTATATAGTCCTGATAATTATATCTATATTTATATATATATACATACAGTGTATGTATATATATATATATCTCAATATATATACTGCGCATAAAAATGAAGGGAAAACTTAAATCACAGACCTTGATGAATGATTCAAGTTGAAAATCTTTACAGCTGAACATTGCATAATTAGTTAATAACAAAATAACGTAACAACGACCAATGGAAACTAAAACCATCAACCACTGAGGACTGGATTCAAACCCAAACTGAACATCCCACATCCCAGTATCAAGCTGAAACCACCTCCCAGACCTGGATCATCACCTCCCAGACCTGGATCATAACCTCCCAGACCTGGATCATCACCTCCCAGACCTGGATCATAACCTCCCAGACCTGGATCATAACCTCCCAGACTGTGGACGGACTTGGTGGCATCTGATGCACCAACACATGACTTCCAATGGTTGCTCAACAAGATTTAGGTCAGAGGAACACAAGGGTCAGTCAATGGCATCACTGCACCAGAAGGAACCCATGGTCCACTGCACCAAGAGGAACTCAAGGGCCACAGCACCAGGAGGAACCAAGGGGCCCCTGCACCAGAAGGAACCAAGGGGCCCCTGCACCAGGAGGAACCCAGGGGCCCCTGGGTTAGGGTTAGGGTTAGGGTTAGGGTTAGGGTTAGGGTTAGAAGGCCACTGCACCAGGAGGAACCCAGGGACCACTGCACCAGGAGGAACCCAGGGTCCACTGCACCAAGAGGATCCCACGGGCCACTGCACCAGGAGGAACCAAGGGGCCCCTGCACCAGAAGGAACCAAGGGGCCCCTGCTCCAGGACGAACCCGGGGGCCCCTGAACCAGGAGGAACCCAGGGGCTCCTGCACCAGGAGGAACCCAGGGGCCACTGCACCAGAAGGAACCCAGGGACCACTGCACCAGGAGGAACCCAGGGGCCCCTGCACCAGGAGGAACCAAGGGGCCCCTGTACCAGGAGGAACCCAGGGGCTCCTGCACCAGGATGAACCCAGGGGCCACTGCACCAGGAGGAACCAAGGGGCCCCTGCACCAGAAGGAACCAAGGGGCCCCTGCACCAGGACGAACCAAGGGGCCCCTGAACCAGGAGGAACCCAGGGGCTCCTGCACCAGGAGGAACCCAGGGGCCACTGCACCAGAAGGAACCCAGGGACCACTGCACCAGGAGGAACCCAGGGGCCCCTGCACCAGGAGGAACCAAGGGGCCCCTGCACCAGGAGGAACCCAGGGGCTCCTGCACCAGAAGGAACCAAGGGGCCCCTGCACCAGGAGGAACCCAGGGGCCCCTGGGTTAGGGTTAGGGTTAGGGTTAGGGTTAGAAGGCCACTGCACCAGGAGGAACCCAGGGTCCACTGCACCAAGAGGAACCCACGGGCCACTGCACCAGGAGGAACCAAGGGGCCCCTGCACCAGGAGGAACCTAGGGGCCCCTGCACCACCGTCTGACAGTCGCTCTGAGGATTTCATCCTGGTACCTAACAGCAGTCAGGGAACCGTGGCTGGGACATGAAGGTCTCTGGGAGCCTCTCAGGTTCTGCTTCCTCAGACCTTCACTGATCCACCAAACTGGTCATAGATGAAGCTACAGCAGCTTCTCGTTCACCACGCGTCTCCCGACTCGTTCACACGTGTCACATGTGCTCGGGGTGAACCAGCTCTCATCTTTAAGGAGAACGAGGCTCCAGTGGTGGACCTGCTGGTTCTAATGTCAGCCTCATGCTGGTGCTGACCATGCCTAACTGATCTGCTGCAGAAGACCTGCTCCTGCCACGACAACAGTCTGGATCGTGTTCTTCGACTTCTCAGCGCCTTCAACAACATCCGGCCAAAACTGCTGAAGGCTAAACACAAGGCCATGCAGGAGGTTATATACACTCATGTTTTAACATTTATGATCACATGACAAACAAAAGTGTCAGTTTCTCTTATTTATAAAATTCTCTCTCTCTTCCTGCTGGAGGATCATCCATTGAGTGATTCTTACTCCATCATCCATCTTGAGCCGAACATCGATCATATGATCAATAATCTGTATCTCACCTGTTTGGTCATGGAGTCGATGAGTCGGACGTAGAGGTCCTGTTCAGTCCTCACACCTGAACAGACACACACAGTGTGTTAGGGGGCAGTTTGTTAGTTGTGTGGTGCAGTGATAAGATTAGTGTACCCACCATTACTGTAGAGCAGCTGCAGTTTATAATGAATCCCGTTGTTTGTCTTCTCTCCCGTCGGCTCCTGAAAAACAATCCAATCAAACCTCTCTCTGGAAGGGTGCGTTTGTTTCGTACTCCTCCACTGTTCTTTCATTAATGAGCTCTGGGTATGTTTGTTTTCTATCTCAGGCAGAAATGAGATTCCTTCATCTTCCTGATTCATGGGTGAAGATTAAGGAGAACACCAAAAATCTTAGCCTGGGCTTCATCTACATGGGTCACTCATTTTCTAGAGTGTACAACCTGCAGGTGTTTTTCATTTCAATCTCAGTTTGGTGGACGGTGACCGAGGGGTGTGTTTGGTTTGTGTCCCGGCTCCTTCCTCCCTCTCCACTTCTCTCACCTTCTCTTTTTCCACGAAGTCGACGTAGGCGGTGCGTTCGATCTCGACCGGCTGACCCTGGCGGTCGTACAGCGCCAGAACAAAGTGGAAGAAGTTCGACTTCCTGAGGTTCGATGGAGGCTGCTTCTCAAAGTGAGCACGAGCTAACCCCACCCCGCTGAGAGAGAGAGGGAGGGAGAGAGAGAGAGAGAGAAGTTATGTTTAAGACTTCCTGTTTCCTACATCACTGAACATCATCAAATATTCACCTTTGACCTCTGTTCCCTCAACATCTTCATCAAGTGTTAATCTCAAATTTAAAATTAGAATATAGAGTCAAACTCTTCGTGTCTGATATCTGGATGAGGACGTATAAGTTTTCCTCGTTCACTGTCTCAACGTTAGAATTATTTTTTATAATAATTTTTATAATTTAATTAATTTGTTCAAACGATGTTAACATGATAATGTAATGTGACCTTGAGCATAAATCAAACACTCTTCAACAATGCAGGTTAAACTAATGTCATTGAATACACTGTTGACCAATCAGAGCGTCAGTAATAATAATCAGCTGTGAATCTTCTGCCCGGGTGGAGTTAAGCTATGGGTGTGTTTGGTTTAGTTTTTTCTGATCATTTAAACAGTCTGTGTTTCAAATGAACACATCATGAAAATGTGTTAAATCCAGCACCTTATGTTCGACATGAAAGCGTGTGATCATACGTGTGATCATACGTGTGATCATACGTGTGATCATACGTGTGATCAGGGATCTAAACGTGTCAGTTTGTACAGGAAGCTTTGACCTTTCAAAATAAAATCACTTTAATTCAGATGTGATAAATATTTAAGACACTTTGAAAATAAACATGGATGCTTCTTCAGACAAAACGAGTGAAATGGAAAAATAAATGAACTTAAAAATAAGCAGTAATATGATTTGATTCAGTTTTGAAAAAAAGAAGGTGTAATTTTAAACATTCAGAATATATTAAATATATATATATATTTTTATATTTGAATGAACAATTACAAAATAAAAATATATTATAAAACATATAATTATAAATAAAATATAAACATTTATGACATAAAATATAATATAACAAAGACACAGGAAATAAATTTGGAACGTTTGGATCCAGCCTGGGATCATGTCGTGGTTAAAAGAGAACCTCACACATTTGTATAAGGAGCCTGTGGTTCTGTCTTTAAATAACTTCGGACTTACTTTTTTCTTCCTATAAAATATGGTATAAATCATATATAACATAAGTTATAGTTAATATAGCATAAAAAATAAAATATAAATTATAAAATATAAGACAAAATTATTCCATATTTGGTCTCAATTTAACCTATATATATATATATATATATATATATATATACACATTTGTGTGTGTGTGTATACAAATATAATAGACATGAAACTTTATAAATGAATTTATGTTAAAACTTTAAAGGGTCTTTGTTTAAATGAAGTTTGAATTGAACAGATCGAAAGTTCACGTCACTTTTAATCTTAATATAGAAAGGATAAAACATATAATACAAATTATGTTCTATAAAGATTTTTCAATAACGGTAAATGTACTGTATATATAAAGATCTTTTCTAGACTTGCTGACATTAAAAGTGCTTATCTGTTTATTTCCATTCCAAACACAGCAATGCATGCAGATGGACTGGGATCAAACCGCCGACCTTCTGGTTTGAGGATGACCGCTATGCCCACTCAACCAAAGCCGAGCCATAAAACAACTTATAATATATAAGAATTAACTTCTTAAGGTTAACGTTTGACCCGAGAGTGAAAAATATCATATTGTTAACAAAATGTAATTACATATATCAAATATTGTATATAACAGATAACATTATAATATATATATATATGAAAAACATTATGATATGTATAAAATAAAATATGATATCATATATTATCTTGGATAAAATGACGATATATAATAAGATATGATATCATATATGTATCATATATATATTATCATGAATAACATCAATTAAATAAATGAGTTTAAATTTCATGTTTGACTTGACGTGAAAAGCGTAAATTAAAGTTTCATGTGAAGAATTAATTGAATAAAATCTGTTAGGGTTAGGGTTAACCCTCTATTAAAAAACACTTATGCATAAATTCATATGTGATTATTATGGAATGTGACACTGTTTCAGTAAAAAAATTATCGTTTCTGTTTAATTCATGACTGACTTTTTATTTTTCAGGAACATGAAGAATTTGAAACGGAAAATGTAAACAAATGTTTTTGTTTAAATGATTAAAGATTTTTTCAATATTTTTTATATTTTAAGTTTTGACTGAGTCTTACTTTGTTCTGAGTCCGTGTGACTCAAGCAACTTGCAATTATTATCCGATGAATCCACATTACAAACAAGTCAAATAAAACATTATTTTAAGTTTCAAATAGAAATATCAAAAATGTTTATAACTTATAATAAAACACATTTTTTTTTAACCTTCAGCCTCAGAAACAAAATAAAAGAAATTTATTCAAACACTTTTCTTTTTATCTGAATAATTTTTCCTTCAGCTAAAGAAAACATTAAAAATGAATAGAAAGTATTATTATTGCTATTATTATTGTGTTTTTTAAAGCTTTTTATTTCCAGATCAGGAAATTTTGCAAGCTGAACAAAGGTTCTTGAGTTCTGTTGAGAGACTTAGTGAATTTAAATCTACTTGTTCCACTGGGACTTCAGCTCCCAGAATCCCTCTGGGGTGCGGTGAGTTTACCTCTGAGCGGCCGTGTTGGCGTCCACCACGCCGGCCGAGTGCATCCAAGAGCGAACAGCTAGCGGCTCCTCCTTCATGCTGGCCGTGGCCCCGCGGGGCAGGTTGTCCTGGATCCCGAACATCTCCAGGGGCCCGGCGTTCCAACTGCTGCCGCGGGCGCACCAAGAAAAACAACAGGAAGAAAAACAAGAAAACAGAAAAGTCCAAAAGAAAAGCTTAGCTCTGCAGGATGGACGGAGACTTGAGCTTCTGTTCGGACGACGATTTCTTCACAATCTCAAAATCTCAAAGTCTGAAACCTGTCGGACGAGGAGGACGGAGGGAAAGGAGAAGAGGATTTGTTGAGGGAGAAGTGGAGCAGGAGTTCTGTTCTTCTCCAGAAGTTTTTTCAGATTTAATTAAACTTTTTAATCTAAAAATTGGTCAGTTTTTCTGTGTTTTATATAAACTCGTTTTTTGTCGACATGTTGAAAACGGCAGAAAAGACCAAAAGAGAGAAAGAAAGAAAGAAAGAAAGAAAGGAAGAAAGAAGGAAAGAAAGAAAGAAAGAAAGAAAGAAAGAAAGAAAGAAAGAAAGGTGGAGGAGGAGGACAAAAATAGAAAAGAGAAATAAAATCCTCAGAGGACAAGAAAACGAGGGGAAAACGTCGACGGGTCCGGACAGAGAATCGAGCTAAAGCTAAGTGTCTTTTTTCTTTTCCCCAAAGAGATGAGGAGGAAAACCAATGATGGAGGGATGAGGAGCGGAGGAGAAACTCTCAGCACTGTGGCCCCACAGGACTGGACGCCAAAACCCAAAAACCCCACGGGTCTTCCTCCAAGCCACTGACGACATCACAGCGGGGGCGGGGTCCGGCCAAATTAGGGGAGGAGGGGTGAGAGAGAGAGAGAGAGAGAGGGAGAGAGAGAGAGTGAGAGAGAGAGAGAGAGAGAGAGAGAGAGAGAGAGAGAGAGAGAGAGAGAGGATAAGGAGGAGGAGGGAGCTCGAACCAACCAACCAGAGAGAGACAGCCCTTGATCGCCCGGTGCAGTTGTGTCCTCTCTCTCCAGTAGAGAATCTGAGCTGGTCCTGGTTCCTGGTTTAATAAGGTGCATCTGAAGTGTTAGTGGGAAATCTCTAAGGGAGCAGTCTTGCAGGTCTGGCTCAGCTCAGGTTCCACTCTGGTTCAGGACTGGCTCAGATCTGGTTCAAATCTGGTTCAGGAGTGGCTCAGGTCTGGCTCAGCTCTGGTTCAGGTCTGGCTCAGAACTGGTTTAACACTGGTTCAGGTCTGGCTCAGCTCTGGTTCAGGTCTGGCTCAGCTCTGGTTCAGGTCTGGCTCAGAACTGGTTTAACTCTGGTTCAGGTCTGGCTCAGCTCTGGTTCAGGTCTGGCTCAGCTCTGGTTCAGGTCTAGCCAAACTCTGGTTCAACTTTGGTGCAGGACTGGCTCAGGTCTGGCTCAGCTCTGTTTCAGGTCTGGCTCAGCTCGGGTTCAACTCTGGTTCAGGACTGGCTCAGGTCTGGCTCAGCTCTGGTTCAGGTCTGGCTCAGCACTGGTTCAGGTCTGGCTCAGCACTGGTTCAAGTCTGGCTCAGCTCAGGTTCAACTCTGGTTCAGGACTGGCTCAGGTCTGGCTCAGCTCTGGTTCAGGTCTGGCTCAGCACTGGTTCAGGTCTGGCTCAGCTCTGGTTCAGGTCTGGCTCAGCTCTGGTTCAGGTCTGGCTCAGCACTGGTTCAGGTCTGTCTCAGCTCTGGTTCAGGTCTGGCTCAGCTCGGGTTCAACACGAGTTTTGACAGGAAAACAAAACCTTGATATGGAGATTAGATATGAGACGGAAGAAGAGAGAAAGAGAAAAGAAATCCAGCTGATTGAAAGAGAAATAAAACATTATGATGACGAGTTTAAGAAAAAGCAGGAAAATTCTGAAAAAAATATGAGGAGAAAGAAAAGAAGTAGAGAGAAATAAAGATTTGCATATTCGTCAAGACCTAAGAAAATAAAGAGAAAGACAAATGAGAAAATAAAAGATAAAAAGATATAAGGAGGAGGAGAAGGAGAGGAATAGGAGGAAGAGGAGCAAGAGGACTAAGAGGAGAAAAATACCAAAATTTGGTAAGTTCACAAATCTTTTTGTAAAATTTTTTACATTATTAAACAATTAAGGAACCGATCAGACTGAGATGAATCAAAACCCGATTATAACTATAACAATAAATATAATAATATTAATGATGATAATGAGGATAACAAGTGATAAACCGTGACCTTCATGTGAACATGTATTTATGATAAATCCCCTGTGTAAATATAAATTGTTGGATGCATATTCAAATTGAAATTATTTTACGTGTGATTTTTCATGATGTAACTTTTAATCTTTCACGTTTAGTCAGATTTTATTTCGCATGTTTTTTATTTCTTCATAACTCTGTTTCTCAGTTCACAGAATAAAATATTGTTAACTTAATGATAAACAATAATGATACATTTATTTACTAATCTATGATATATAATTTACAATATAACTAATATGAATCGTATAATAAAAATGTTTTGGAGAAAATCTTTTTATATTTTTCCTAATTCTTACATTTCATGATAAAAGCATTTCAAAACAGAAGTGATCATTTTTTGAGATTAAAGATACAAAATTATATAAAAACGAATTCTTGTGTATAAATGAAATCAGAGAATCATTAGAAACAGTAAAGACACAAATAGAGTTAATGTATCACTCTGTGTGTGTGTGTGTCTGTATGTTTGTGTGTGTGTTAGTGTGCGTGTGTAGGCCTTTTTCTTATTTATTGTGTGTTAAGTTTTTCCTTTGTCATTGTGTGTGTCGGCTGCTTGCTCAGTCCCACACACACAGAGACACACACACATTTGCATTTAAATAGCTCAACGGCAGAACACCAGGTTTCCCAGATGTCACGACAAAGTCAGATGGGCCAGCTGTCAAACACACACACACACACACACACACACACACACACACACTCACACACACACACACATAGAGTCAAAATGGTACTGTAGTTAAATGTGACTGAGTGAGTGTCAGCTGTGTGTGTGTTTGTCAGCAACACCATACCTTCATCCTGTTAGGTCACATTGTTTGTAATTTAAATTAAGTTTGATTAGGGTGTTTTATCTGCCCTTTGACCTTTAAAAATCTTGTCAAGTTCAAAACCGTCTGAATCAGCCAAAGTGAAAACAGTCAGATTTTAAATAATAATTAAAAATCTGAACTGATTCATCTTTCATCAGTTTACGACCAGTTCTTCTCTGAAATCAATGAAATCAGTTCTGGAACAAATTACACATGAGAACAAATTCAATTATTTCACACAATAATGACACATTTGAAAATGTGTACTTATATGTTCATATGTTTTAAAACATACTAAACTGTGAACGCAATTATGACATTCAGTAGCTGCCACTAGGTGTCGCACATAGCCGGTCATTAGGGTTTGATTCTAATGTTTGTATTGTTGAACTCGTTTTCAGATGAAAATAACGCAAAGAAACAAAGAGACAACTCTCAGCTGTGTGTGTGTGTGTGTGTATGTGTGTGTGTGTGTGTATGTGTTCATGTGTATGTGTGTGTGTGTGCGTGTGTGTGTGTGTGTGCATGTGTGTGTGTGTGTGTGTGTGTGTGTGTGAGAGTGTGTGCATGTGTGTGTTCGTGTTGCTAAGGGAATTCCCTCCATCCCAGCAGAGAGACGGTGGAGTGAAGAAAGAGCGACACCAAGAGGAAGCAGACTCAGAAATTATTATTTTATTTTTAAAACAACATTTATTTTTTAATAAATAAAGACAATATTATAACGACATGTTGTTAAAAGGAGTTACAGGAACAAAGAGTTTAAAAACACAACAATCAGCTTTGGTGAATCACCACAAAGACAGAAACTCTTCATCATTTTTCTCTAGAGTGTGAATCTAAAATCTGTCTCTTTACTAAAGAAACAAACATGGCCTCTGCTCTTCACCTGGATCTTCTCTCCCTGGTTTGTCCTGCTTCTGTAACTGGACAGTTTACAAAGTTCAACATCTGCAACTTTTTTGCATCATCTTTTTCTATCCTGCACAATATATGGTAAATGGTTTTGTATTTATAGAGCTTTTGTAGTCTTGATGACTCAAAGCTTTTTACAGTACAGTTTTACATTCACCCCTTCACACACACATTCATACAGTGCATCTATTGGCAGCACTTTGATGTTCTATTGGGGGGGGCGTTCAGGGTTCAGCACCTTGCCCAAGGACACTTCGGCATGCAGATGGTCAGACTGGGGATCAAACTGCCGACCTTCAGGTTGGAGGGCGACCACTCTACCCCTCAGCCACAGACGTATCATATCATTGCAGTTTAAAAACAAAGTTTCAAGGTTCTAAAAAGAGACTCAAGAGACCAGGTCTGCTGTTGTCCTGAACGTCCATCCGGGCTCCGTGGATCATGAAACTGCAGGCTCCAGTCTGTTCAAGTTCAAAAGAGTCCATGCTCTGAACAGTCCGTGGGAAACCTGAGGCAGTTCATGCATACGGATAAAATCACAGTTTATTAAAAACAAAGATGCATCTAAACCAAGACCTGCGACTCCCCTTGTAGCTGGTTTCCAGACCTCGTCATCCCTGTCAGTGTGTTGTTGTCTGAAAGCTGCTGTTCCGCTGCCCAGCAGAACAGCAGCCCCCAGGTTCTTTAGGCCTCCCTCTTCCAGTTTAGGGTTAGGGTTGGGGTTAGGGTTAGGCAGCTGAGGGAGACCGGCAGAACGTCTCAACTGCTAAGGCCTCACTTCTTGCCCAGTTTACTTTAATAGCTGGGATTTTTCTAAAGGTTTCAACAATGATTCCTAACCTGTTTACATCTTCCTGTTCTATGTCCTCCCTGCTTGGACCCAAGTGTACTGTCTGTTTGTCATGCTTCTCTCTCCAAACAACCTTTAACCTCTGCGTGTCCATCAGCTGCTTCAAGGCACGTTTTGAAGCAGCATGAGGTTCAATGAGATTTCTGTCCAGCTGATCGTTCTCTGTGCATACTCCTCCCAGGAGTATGAACTCTTCAGGCCCGCACTGATCTCATTTAATAACTGAACTCTGTCAGGTCCTGCTTTAGGAGCGAGTATATTTATAAAAACAATAGTAAGAAGCTCATATTTGGCTCTGACCACCATCAGTATGCCCCTCTGTACTTACTCCACTACATGAGATGTTGGCAGAAGGTTTCTAGAGAACAGAAATGTCACTCCTCCACTGGTTCTGCTTAAATGATGAAATACAACCTCCCCCTTCCTCCCCCTCCTCCCGTCAGTCTCATTTGAGGTGTCACCAGGTTCTCCAGGATTCTGGAAACAAAGAGGAGGTTAGATATCATCTTGATTAAACTTGTAAGAGGCTTTTAAAAGGAGGTTGAATTACGGCTAGTTGGAAGAAACTTGATAAGTCCAATGATGATTGTTTAAATGGAGATTCCCTCAGTTTGGTCTGACAGGTTGCAGGCAAGGGCCTGTCGTCCCTGTTTGTTCTCTGTGATGTGCCAGACTTCAGTGAAGTGGCCGATCAGGCTCAATTAAGATAATTCCCGCTCTTCAAGGGCTCTAATGGAACCTGACATTTCTTTAATTAATTAACAGAGGAGGTTAATGAATTCAGGTTTGACTGGCGGCTCCAGATGTCCAAACCTGCCCCGTCCCCCGTTTTTAATTTGCTGACTCATCCTCCGATCATCCGGAACCTCCCCTCCATGCTCCTCACCAGCATCCAACAGAGTGAGCTGACGGGCTTTTATTGTGAAAGATTTTGACCTATATCGTGAAAGAAACAGAGAAAGTAAAATAATATTTAGTTGTTTCTAGTGTTGAACGTGAAGGTTGATTGTGTTAGTTAGTGACACTTGAGTCTGTTTACAGATGATGTCACAGCAGAACTAACTAACTCACCCACAAATAAAATAAAATAAAACAAGATCAAATAAAATTAATACTATGTAAGAAAATGAAATATGGTTAAAAATGGAACAAAAACACATGAACCATCTCAGTAACATTTAATTATCTGATCAGTAGTTTTTAATTTGGACTCATTGAATCTGTTTCTTGTAGTTTGTCTCCATCTTGTGGAAAAATACAGAACTGAGAAACAAACTATGTATATGTATCTATATATACATAAATATATATATAAATATATAACTATATCTGCAGTATTTAAATGTCTATATATATATATATATATATAACTATATCTGCAGTATTTAAATGTTTATATATCTATAGTATTGTGTAGTAATGCAGCATGTAGGGAAGCACTGGGAGAATGCACAGCTCTGATCCATCCACCAAGACCAACCACTGAGTTTAAAACCAGTGAACCCAGCTGGGAGGGTCCGGGTCCTCAGGGCCGGGTCGGCCCCTGAACCCAGTGGAGTACCCGACCTTGTGCCCAGACTCACACACCGACTGTGGAAGCTCCTGAGGGTGAACTGCTTCTCATAGTTTTTATATTTACATGTTAAAATGCAGCAGAAGGGCGAGAGCATGACAGGAAACATGTGACAGATGCTGCAGGAGAAGTGCGAGTGAGAGCTAAGGTCTGTGAGCACACTGGATGTCCACTTTTATTTTGAAACTCTTTCTATCAGCAGACAACAGCAGAGGTGTAAATGATGAGAGTTGCCATGGTTACAGCAATCAGGAACACCTGGACCTGTAAAGTAAAGTAAATATTACAGGACTCAAATAATAATAAAATGATAAAAATATAACATGGTCAGGGAAACATGAAGGATATGATGAGTTTATTTCTGATTTTAATGGAACAAACTACATTACCCAGGCTTCCTCAGTTTTCCTTGTCTCCCAGTGGAGGGAGGAGCGTGGGAGGAGGGACAGGAGGAGGAGGGGGAGTTTGGGAAAGAATGTGAAGAATTTATATCCTGTTCAGAGTCATGGACTGAGGCATGAGGGACGAGGAGCTGTGATCGTCTGCTCTCCGGCCGGATCAGTCTCTGTGAAGACAGGGGAGGACGGGGGAGGACAGGGGAGGACGGGGGACACCATGGCCGAGCCCCTGCTGAAGAGAACATTCTCCAGACTCAGAGGGAAAGACAGAAGCCACAGGAAGACAAAGTCCAAACTGAGCGGTGAGGGAACAGTTTGTAACCCTAACCCAAGTGTTTGTAAACGCTGCTGCAGAGACAAGAGGATGTCCATTGTCATTGTCCTGAGGACATTCTCTGTGTTCATCCCGAGGACGTACTCTGTCTTCATCTTGAGGACGTTCTCTGTCTATAGTCTGATGATGTTCTCTGTCTCCATCCTGTGGACGATTTCTGTCTTCATCCTGAGGACATCCACAGCTGCTTCCTGATGTTGCATTGTGTCTATGGTTCACTTCTGTCTCAGTCTTGGTTCTTTCTGGATTTGCTCTTTACTAAATCATCAGACTCTGTCTTTTTTAAGACAAATTTAGACATGTATCCCAGCATGCACTTCACTGAACAAGCTGCGATGATGGTCATCTTCAGGGTTCGACTGTCAGAGGACCAACAGGAAGAGTCCCGTTACAAACCAGGTCTGCGAAGCGGGTTTAACATATCAAGGGTATATTTCAGTTATCTAGCTGAACTTGACCTTACATCACAATCAGGCTTAGTGATCACATGATGCTGGTTCATTAACCAGAATACATCTGAATATAAAGTCACATGTCTTTCAGGTGATCCCCGGTGGCCTCAAGCTCAGTTGCAGGAAAAAAAACACACAAATAAACTCTAAAGAAGGAAGAAGAATGTTTTTCATATATTTACAATACAACAGGTACAACACTTCTATTTCTACTGTATTTCGATATCAGTACACACATTCATTTTGATCCTATGGGTCAGGCTGGTTCTGTTCGGCTCCAGCAGCTGACAGAGGTTTATCCTCTGAGGAGAATCTAGATCTTTCAGAATCTCATCAGAGGAGCTCAAAGTATATTGTGGGTCTATGAAGACCCTGGTCCTCCTCAGAGACTCGAACCAGACCAACTCCACAGATCCCCTGCTGTTACATGTTGATTTACCCTCCCTCTCTCTCTCTCTCTCTCTCCCCCTCCCTCTCTCTCTGTCTGTCTCTCTCTCTCTCTGTTTCTCTCTGTCTCTCGCTCTCTCTTTCTCTCCGTGTGAGTAACTAAGTAAAGTTTAGTGAAAACGCTCAACTCATCAACACACAAGTTTAATGTGCCACTTCCTGTTTACAGAGTGGACCACTTCCTGTTATTAGACATGTGTGTGTAGTTTCTTCCTGTTTGTGTGATCTCAGGTACTTTGACTGACGGTTGTTGTTGCTGTGACAGAGTATAAACTTAAGAAATTCAAGTTAACCTCTGGTTTAAGTTACCTGGGTAATCCCCCTGGTAACTGATGCTTCAGTTTTATTTACATCTTACCAATCAGAGTCGTGACTGAAAGTGTTAAACATCTGTTTCAGAGTCATGTGATGTGAAACAGATGTTAGTTTGTGTTATCGGCTCTTAAAGGCGCCTTGTGCGTGTCTGAGTGTGTTTGTGTTGTGACGAATGAATAGTGAATAGCAGCACTGTGCTTAGTCTGGAATACAGAGAAGTCATTGACATCTGTGCAGACACATAAACACACAGACACACACACACACACACACACACAAACACACACAAACAGACACACACAAACAGATACACAAAGACACAGTCCTTTATCAGGTCCTCGTTGACATGACAGGAAATGGACACTGACCTCTTGATCGTGTCACTTCCTGTCTGGTAAATCATTGCAATGAGGTGGAGATGAAACATGGAGATAAAACAAGAGGAAAACTGGACTGATTCTGATCATGTGACTAGACATGAAGCCTCACGTGACTGGAGAGTCATCACATGACTCCGAGATCACTTCCCAGCTGAATAAAAAGGTTGGAGGAGAATTTATTGGTTCTTTATGTAGATCCTTAAAGATCTGCAAGGTTCAAATGTTACTGGGGAAGTTTCCAGGATTTTTGAGATGGTTGAATTGGGTCTAAAATAATCTTGCATTTGTCCTCTAGCAGCTTTAATGGGACTAAGGGCTTCTTGAAATTATCGTTATATTATATTATCTATAATTATTGATTATAGATTGAATTTAGGTTGATTATTGATGGGTACAGATTTAATAGACAAACACAAAGTAATTCACTGATTTCGAATCAAATGGTCACAATGCTAATAATATCTGTGTATGTGTGTGTTTCCTCCAGTTGATCCAGATGAGGTCATGTCGTCTTACCCTGATCAGACGTCATCATCACCATCAATGACAACAACAGTGAGAACAGCGGCACCATCAGACCCTGACCCTCCTTCACGTAACCACATCACAGTTGCTAAGAAACAGCACTGGGTAATCCAGGGGTCTGTCGCTCTGTCCTCAAGCCCCACCCCCAGGTCATTTCCCTGGCACTGCCCACCAGGGATATCCCAAGATACACCTGGGTGGACCTGCAGCCAAATGCAGGATAAGGTACAAAAAGTCATGTGTAGCTGTAATGGCTTCACAAGATGAAACTCCCTCTACTCATGATCATGAACATTCTGTCTTCTTTGAACCCTCTGTTCACAACTTCTTCTTCTCTGGCTTCAGGTAGTCTTTCTCCTGATAAATGACAACCCCCTGTGCTCCCTCTGTTCTATCTTCTTCTGTTTTCGTGAATATTTGTATCCTCGTTTCTCAAGTTTCACACCCATGCCTTATACTTCCAGATTGAGCAGTCCAGCGACAGGAAGTTAATCTGTCTTGCCTTGGACATTCCTGTCAGCTCTACAACAGTGTCTCAGGAAGCCTCCCAGTCAACGGGGGGCACCACTGATGTCCCCACCACCTCCATCAGCACCAAACGCTCCGGACAACGTGCTTACCTGCAGAGCCTGGATCGCAGCAGCCGAGCCTGGGTACTGTCTTCGGGAAAGTCCCAGGCTTCAGAGGATGTTTGTGGCCCTCCGGAGGACAGCGGCAGCAACATCTGGTACAACCCGATCCCAGAGGAGGAGGACGCCCCCCTGAGGGAGGCGGGGTTAGGAAGGAGAAGAGAGGAGAGGGAGGGAGAAGGGGATGCAATAAATAGGCTTGGGTCAGAAGATACTAGAGGAGAGGAAGGAGGGGTCAAGTCGATGGAGGCTCGTAGCGATGAACATCCGCTGGAGGGCGCTAACCCTAGTGTCAGCTACTGCACAGATGACATCACAGCAGAACTCACCGGTGAGAACACATCTGATTCCAGGTTGGACCTGGACATGTTTCATACAGATGTAAGTTACATGTAACTTCCATCTCTTTCCCCCTCAGACCGCCCCCCCTCTGACTATAGCCTCTCCTCCCAGAAGAAAGGAGGCGCGCCAGGTAGTGTGATTGACAGGCTGAAGTCTCCTGGTACAGTGAGGAAACTTTCTCAAAAGATGAAGAAACTTCCCGAACTACGACGCAAACTCAGCCTCCGCTCGTCATCTCGAGCTCAACGCCAGGCCGATGGCAGTAGAGGGGGCGGGGAGGAGTCTGGCATGAAGAAAGAGACATCATTTTCGACGTTGTCCAATCAGAATGTGATCAGCAGATATCACCTGGACAGCTCCGCTCCACCCACTCGTCCCCTGCGACAATCGTTGAGAGGATGCTCCGTGAGTAGAGGAGGTAAAGGTTCATGTAAAGCGTCACGTACGATGACAATAATGAACCTTCTCATGTTTTTCCAGCTGCACACACCCGTAGGTCAAAGTACCAGGATGTTAAATGTCACCTTTTCTTTCAGGTCATCTTAGCGATGGAGATTCTCCCGAACTGCTGCCACGGCACCAAGGTCCTAAACCTGCAGCTTCTCAGGAAATGTTGTGCGATGTGAGTTCGTTCCGGTTGTACCCGGGCTCTGATCCAGCTCGATGCAGCCAGAGGGTGACGGGTTTACTGACAGTCCACCTGCTGGGTCTGGAGGAGATGAAGACCAGGTACACTACACCTGTACATAGTTACATTACAGTGGCATCTGATGGACGTTAGTGGTACTGCAGCTCAGTTCCAAGTTCTGTTCCAACTTTTGTTAAACGAATCTGCTTGAAAGTGGTTGATCTTCTGGGGAGGTGACAGATAAACAGTTGAAATGGTTGCATGTGCTCTTAGGTCGGAGGGCAGTAAGGACGTTTTCCTCGCTATTCAGGTTGATGGGGTGACGAGAGCGAGAACCGCCCTCCTAAACCTGCGAAGCTCCGCCCTCTCGTTAAACCACACCTTCCATCTTGAGCTGGAGCGAGCTCGACAACTACGCATTGTGGTGCTGACACCAGGTGAGGTTATTGAAATTAATATTTTACTGGGAGGCTCCAGAGAAGTTCCAGAAAATGTCAGGGTTAGGTTATTTTGATCTCACAGACAGAACCTCCATAATATGTTATTTTCCTGTATTTCAGCCAATCCCCAGACAGGGGTTGTGTCTAAACCAGGATCTGATGTTAATCAGGCTTCCTGTGGTCCAACCAGGAACAGAGTGTGTGGTCTGGGCGGAGTCTCCATCCCGGCACTGTTTAAAGGTTCCCAACCCTCAAACATATTTCCCATCTAATGTTTAACTGTATACAAATTACAAATATAGTGAAACATGTTTGTGTCGTTCAGGGAGTCGGAGTCAACAGCTGTGTGTGAAACTGGAGCCTCGAGGACTCCTCTTCGTCAAACTGTCTCTGCACGAGAAGTGGGACACACAGGTAAACACTGCGCTCTCACCAAAGTGAATCTTCATCTTGCATTCCTAACATTAGTTCAGCAATCAGATCTTCATCATCTTCATCAGTTCAACATCTTCCTTAACTTCATCAGTGAAAGGCACAGGTGACTGGGACAATTATTCAGGCTATGAATTGGACTAGAGTAAGTAAATAAATAATTAAACAGGACTTAGTCAGAGGAAGGTAAAAGACTGAGAGTCACCTTCAGGCTCTGAGATGTACTGGGGCACCAGGTCATGTACAAATTATAAGTTATAAGAACCAGAAGGGTCCATTGACTCATTTCTGCTTGCGGCATTATAGTTGATGAAGTTATCAGAAAAAAGACCAACAGGAAATGTCCCAGTGCTCTTGATCAGTTCACCCTCTTCTTCCTCTTCTTCCCTCCACAGGTCAACACTGACACAGCACCTGTTAATGTATTTGGGGTGGAACTGCACCATCTGGTGGAGAAAGAAGGTAGTTCAGCTCCGGTTCCTCTGCTAATCCAGAAAACAGTGGCAGAGATCGAACGGCGAGGACTGAAGGTCTGCCTTTTTTTCTGTTATCAGGGCTGTGAGTGGTTGTTTGGGTTGAGATGTGTGATCACTGCAGACTCGTCATCTTGTTACGATGCAGTGTGCGATGGTCAGTCACATGATCCCATGTATGTCCGACAGGTGGTGGGTCTGTACCGACTGTGTGGATCTGCCGCCGTAAAGAAGGAGCTCAGGGATTGGTTCGAGAGGAACAGTTCAGCCGTCTGTCTCAGCGAGGACCTCTACCCTGACATCAATGTCATTACAGGTCAGAATTCAGAAGTGACTCTGGTGGTAACAGATCGCAGTCACTAGTTACTGGTGAATGGTGCTCATGAGTATTGTTTCTTCAGGTATTCTGAAGGATTACCTGCGTGAGTTGCCATCCCCGCTCATCACCAGGACTCTGTACCAGGTCGTCAGGGACACGATGACCCTACGACCCTCACCCACGGCCTCTGACCCCCAGGTGGCCCAGAGCACGGTGGAGTTGCTGTCCTGTCTACTTCCCCCAGAGAGGGTAACAGTTACTACAGTTATTAGTTATCCTACTGCTAAAGTAAATATCCCTACAGTAATCCTAAAGTTCAACAATACATCCTGCTCTAACTCAGGGGCCCACACCTGGAGGGCCCCTAAACAGTAGTATAAATTCTGATCAATCAGCTCTGTCGTTGTTCAGGTCGTTACTTCTCCTCTGTTTCTCCTCATGTCTGCCTCCAGGCAACTCTGTCACTGCTGCTCGACCATCTTAGTCTGGTGGCTTCCTTCAGCTCGTCAAACAGGATGACCCATCAAAACATTGCTGTTTGCTTCGGCCCAGTGCTCCTCACCCCGACCCAAGAGGCCTGGAGGGGAGGAGGAGGAGGAGGAGGGAGGGCAGCAAGGGGGAAAGGGTTCTGTGAAGAGATGGCGAGTGCGGTGGATTTTAAACGACACATCGAGGCATTGCATTACCTGCTGCAGCAGTGGCCAGGTGAGACAGGGGGCGCTGCAGCGTATTAATTCTCATTCTCAAATATTCTGGAAACTACTATGCCCTGTCTGTTTCTCCTTTTGTTCAGTGCCAGTACGTGACCACACCCGCGACTCCCCTCCTCCCTCACCCACCCTTCCCCATCCTCCCCCCAACCCGCAGCAGCGGCATCCTGTGCTGCGATTAGCTCTGCCTCAGAATCCTGAGGGGGAGGTGGTTGTGTCACGGCGGGGCAGAGTTGGTCAGTCCCGACTGGAGAGTCCACCACCGGTCAACCGCTACGCTGGAGACTGGAGTGTGTGTGGTCAAGACCTCCTGTCGGCTCAGGAGGCGGACTACGACGAAGTAGCAGGAAGTGACAGTGACAGAGGTAAAATGACGTCCAAAGCCAGGTGTTGATTTCATGCTATCATAGTCTGAACACGCCTCCTTGTTGTTGTTTCAGACAGCATCGATGAGGAAGTGGAAAAGAAGAAGGCCGTGTGGTCTTCTTCTGGAGCAGGTCTGTACGTTGATGACTTCCTGGACTTTGATGCTCCGTTCAACTGTCGACTCAGCCTGAAGGACTTCGACAATCTGATCCACGACCTTGACCGAGAGCTCGCCAAACACATTAACATCTGTCTTTAGAGGACGAGGAAGAGGAGGCGATGACCTCTGACCTTCAGTAACTGAAACAAACTGAAGAAAAGTCTCTGATGTTAAGATTTGTTTTTATTTTTATAATCATATATGTAACTGTCATCATGACGATGGGTAGTCAGCTTCTGTCTTTGCCAAAAAAACAACAAACCAGAATAATTTATTTTGTGATATGAAGGAACGAAGATGCTGCTGGTTCTTGTGTTGTCATCGTGTTCCTTCACTTCCTGTCCCAGCCATGTTCTGAAGACACTGTTCAGTGTTGCTGTTATTGTTGCTGTTGTGGATATCAGGGTCATCAATCACACTAGCTGACGATGGATCACCGTTTGCACTCCAGCCATAAGAAGCCATATCTTAACTTGTTGAGGCTTTTTGTTAAAGTAAAGCAGCTCTGCTGCCTCAGCCAATCAGAGCTCTGAGTTGTTTATCTCGTTCACACATGTTATTATATTGTGGTCACGTGATATATTTTTACCAAATGTCACCAGGGGGCACTGTAACTTTCCCATTGACACAATCCCAGATGTTTTAGCAGCTGTCACTGTTTATTTTATTTGTGATGTTTGTTCTCCTCTGATTTTTTATTATACAACAGTTTGATCCTCAGCTCTGCTGTCAGTCAAACTGTCCATGTCTGTGAATGGTCATATGCAGTAAACTCCGCCCCTTTCATTTGCACACACTCAGATCTTAATGACAAAAACCTGAGTTAACGTAACGAGTTGATAACCAGCGTCATTTGACCAATTAGTCTGACTGTGATAAGTTCAGCTGGATAACTGAACGATATCCTGGATATGTTGAACTGCAGCGTCCTCCTTAGGTCACACCTGGACCTGCAGCGCCCCCTATCTGTGTAGCAGCTCATATTTTAGCGGTACAGAGTTTACGCTCACTGTGTCACTGTAGTTTTCAACAGTATTAAATTGTTTTGCACATACTTCAACAAGCACTTACATTTTTTATCGATGATGTTTCTATGCAGACGATGTAACAATGTTTCTATGATGATGTAACCAAAGTGTTGAAGCACAATTCCTGTCGGAACAAACTGAACTTTTTATCCTGAACAATTCCTTATTAAACACTTTATTATTATCAGCTTGTTTTTGCTTTTTTAGATTTTTATTCAAATCTGATGAGAATTATTTCATACACAATAATTTCCTATAAAGTATGTGTTCTGAAGATTAAAGATTAAACATTGGTTAAATCTGTCAATATGTCTGTAGTCTCCCATGTTTTTTAAATCTTTAAAGAAAACTTCCCTTTATCCAACTTAACTTTATCTAACTTCACTTAATGTATTGTGATAAATGTGGTGGATCTGTCTCTGAGCAGCCAGCAGGTGGTGTCGAGAGATGATGATGTCGCAGTGATGTTTACCTGTGCAGGTGTTTGATGAGTTTGTGACAGAGTGAAGGACGAGAACAGAGAGAATCAAAATAAACTGCAGACAGCGAGAGATGACTTCAGACGACTGCTGGAGGAGGCCAACGTCAAAAAGTATTCATCCATTCAAATTCAAATTCATAAGGGTTAGGGTTAGGGTTTTATAAAAATTCAGTTTTTATAAAAGATAAGCATAAGAACATGTAACATTATATAAATATGACACTTACATGATAATAACATTAAATAACATGATCATAAAAATAATTAGTCAATTACATGATAATGATCAAAAAGTGTGTCCTCTGGAAACACAAGAAAACATGCAAACGTCAGTCATTAGATGATGTCACTTCCTGTCACACGATAGACACACGGTACTGTCACACCTTGCATTTAATTAGAATTCAATAAAATTATAATTGCATAAATATCAATTTGTATATTTTGTGTCAAATGAACCCAGGTGATTTCAGACACTTTACCCTACATATTCAAAATAGAGAGAAAGCAACACGTTTGTGTTCCCGTGTGAGGAACCTTGGAACTAGTGAGGACCAAGTGAGACAGGTGAGACAAGTGAGACATCATTGGCAGTGACAGGTGAAGGTGTGATGAGGGTGAGCTTCCAGCAGAGGGAGACAGAGCTGTTATGGATCAGCTCATCATCACTGAGGGATGCTGGGAGGAAGAGGAGGAGATGACGCCAGCAGAGGCTGCAGAGATGCTAACAGAACCGACAGACACACTGACAGCAACCAAAGCTAACTGCTAACACACAGACAGACCGAGAGAGAGAGAGAGAGAGAGAGAGAGAGAGAGAGAGAGAGAGAGAGAGAGAGAGAGAGAGAGAGAGAGAGAGAGACAGACAGACAGGTGGAGGGAGGCTGATTCTGGCTGTGCACACAAACACACACACTGAGCTACAGTGAAGCTTACTGCTGATAGCATGTTGTGGAGGGGAAGCTAACCTATTGACACACACACACACACACACACACACACACACATACACACACAGCAATGCAGTGCTGGAGGCTTTCTATTGGATGGTGAGTGATTTATCTCTTTGGGTGTGTGTGTGTGGGGGGGGGGGGTGCAGCACATACAGTGAAGATGACAGCAGGGTTGATGTTACCTTGGAAACAGTCATGTATACATTTTGTGAAGTGTTGTTCACCTGTCAAAGGGTCACATGACCTACTACAGGTACTATAGCCTCCAGTGCTGTGTGCTATGTACTACATGAATGTGTGTGTTTGTGTGTGCGTGTGTAGATGTAGTCAGCCTTCAGATTGACAGACAGCTCAGTGGGCGGGGCCAAGCCTGCAGGTGCAGGTGTGATGTCAAAGCGAGGAATTGGGGGGCGGGGGAAAGGGGAGCGACCGGACGCCATGGCAACCCTTCAAGCAGCTAATGATGAGCTTCGAGCCAAACTGACAGAAATCCAAATAGAGCTCCAGCAAGAGAAGAACAAGGTAAGGACTACACGGTGTCAATGTGGTTCCACAGTGTTCCAGTGTTGAGTCACATGACTGTGTCGTCAGGTGAGTCGTCTGGAGAGAGAGAAGAGTCAGGAGCTGAAGGCCGAGCACCACCGAGCCACGGTGGCTCTGACGGAGCTAAAGACCAAACTCCACGAGGAGAAGCAGAAGGACCTGGCCCTGACCAGAGAGACGCTGCTACGACAGCACGAGATGGAACTGATGAGGGTCATCAAGATCAAAGACGGAGAGATCCAACGTCTGAACGGACTCGTGCTCACGCTGCGGGACGGGTCCACGGACAAGGTGATCTGGTCTCTGTCCTAGACATCCTCTCATTGGTTACACTGGATCCTCATCGTCACATGTATAGTGTATCACACTTTCTTCTCAGGCTCCTGACTGAGGTCTCTACAATACTCCAGTATGTCTTTGTCTGACTTGGGGGGTTTTCCTACTTGGAGGGGTCCAGAATGATCCTGATCAGGTCCTCTTAATCCTGGATCTGTGAGCCCCTCAACCTGTCACTGACTCCAAAGTCTAGGAACTCTTTCAAGGAAACCCTAACCCCTAGGATTAGGACCATGAAAACAGGGTTTTAATTAGGACCAGGATCACAAGGTTTGAGCTTGGACCAGGACCAAAGGGGTAGGACAAGGACAGCATGGCTTGAGTTAGGACCAGGACCACAGGTTCAGGGTTAGGAGCAGTAACACAGCATCAGACCAGGACCACAGGGTTTGATTTAGGACCAGGATCACGGGGGTAGGGGCAGGACCACAGCTGAGGACGGGTGATCTGTACACAGGCTCTTATACTGTCACCGTGTGGGTACAATGATAGTTTTCAAAGTTTGTCAATCATATATAGACTTAACAGAGAAACTCACACAACATCAAGATTAAACGGCTGTTCCACTGATCCAGGACCAGGACAGAGTCCATATCTGTTCCCTTGAGTTCGAATAGTTTGAGAAGTCTTTGTTATCCTTTAGGTCATTCGTTCTTGCTTGTGTTTATTCAGTCATCACTGTAACAGGTTTTGAAGGTCGTCCAGTCCAATTGTCTTGGGTTTAAATGTCTCTTGTGAGGGTTAGGGTTAACCTTTACCCATCTCACTAGAAAACTAGAACATCCAACTCTTGGTCTTGTTGTTCAGGTGAGGAGCGCTCTGCTGGCGGAAGTGGAAGAGGCAAGGAGGAGCTGGGAGGCAGAGCGTTGTCGCCTCCAGCAGGAAGTTCAGGAGCTAAGAGGAGCTAAGAGGTTCACAGAGGAGGCTCTGATGTCAACTCAGCAGGCCTGTCAGGCCCGAGCAGCCGATCTGCGATCGGCTCATCACCAACATCAGGAGGTGCTGAACAGAACCAAGAGAGACTGCGAGAGGGAGATCCGCCGACTGGTACAAGACAGCATCACACATACATGTCTGAAAACATGGCACATGTCTGCTCAAACACAAATCTGCTCATTCTAATGTACTGTTGTCCTCATCCCTCAAACACATCGTCATGGGACTAGTAGTCTGAAGTTAACGTGTCCTGACCTCCAGTCATTTGTCTGCTGTGAACTTCCTGTGATGAACCCGCTGTGACACAGTGGTTCTTCAAACACAGGCTCTGACCCTCTGGTCCTCTAATTCTAACCAGACCCCTGAATTCAATGACCCACCTGTAATAAAGCTTCATACTTCAATCTATTTTCATCCCACTACCTGTCTAACAGACCAACTCTGCCCTTCACCTGCCTGTCTACTTGTAGATCTACTTGTTTAACCCTTCCTCTTACCTGTCTGTCTCCCTATGTGTGTGTCTCACCATGTGTGTGCAGATGGATGAGATAAAACTGAAGGACCGAGCGGTCAGTGTTTTGGACAAAGCGCTGGGGCTGCAGGCTGGACATGCTCACCGCCTGCAGCTGCAGACTCAGGCAGCAGAGCAGCAAATCGCAGCCCTGAGAGACGCCCAGAGGGTGGGGACAAACCAGCCCAGTCACACCCCTAGCCCCGCCCCTAACACTGCTCCTCACATTGTAAGCTCCGCCTCGTCTCCATCGTGCTGCATGATGTAGAATCAAACTTCCTGCTCCCTGATCTCATCATGACACCATCAAACATGTGGAGCCTCTTATCCTCAGACTCACACATCCCTTTGCTCAAAGCTCAGTGATCTTCACGTCGCAGACGGTCATGTGACCAGATGATGTGTTGTTCAGGTGTGTGCGTTCAGTCAGTCCTTTAAACCAATGGGAAACATTTCAACTTTGGTTTCAGAAGCTTTTTCCAGTGAAACGTTTTCAGTGACTGACGTGTTGTTATATCATGTTTTCTCCTAATGTGACTTTTATCAAAGAGAGGAAGTGACATGTCATAACCATAACGACATCAACCCCCGACCATGGAGCGTGACGAGCTACAGGTTTGCAGTTAATTAAGTCCATTCACTTTATGGTGTGTGTGTGCATGTGTGTGTGTGTGCGTGTGTGTGTGTGTGTGTGTGTGCCCGCGTGTGTGTGTGCGCGCGTGTGTGTGTGTGTGTGTGCTTGTGTGTTTGTGTGCGTTTGTGTGTGTGTGTGTGTGTGTGTGTGCGTTTGTGTGTGTGTGCTCGCGTGTGCAGTCTCAGGAGGACCGGGACACCCGGAGGTTTCAGTTGAAAATTGCTGAGCTCAGCTCCATCGTCAGGAAGCTGGAGGATCGGAACGCACTGCTGTCTGAAGAACGCAACGAACTGGTAACACACACACACACTCAGACAAACAACCACACACACATCCTTCATTTGTACAATTTCTTTTTGTGTGTTTATGCTTGTTTATTGTTCACTCACGTTAAGCTGAAGCGCCTGCGAGAGGCGGAGAGTCAGTTTCTTCCTCTTCTGGACAAAAACAAACGACTGAGCCGGAAGAACGAGGAACAGGCGCTGGCCCTGCGTCGCCTCGGCAACAAGCTGCAGTTTGTCACACAGGAGAACCTGGAGATGGTAGCTATGGTAACCAACACTGCTATGGTTTTGTGTCAGTCTTTGAGTCGAAGTGAAGCTTTCAGGAAATACATTAAGTCAAGTTATTGTTATTACACAAATGTATTATGCAACAAGATAACAACAGGTCCTGCTAAAGCTAGTTAGCTTAGCTTTGTGACCTCTGACCTACAGGTCATGTGAGTCAGTTTGGACCATTTACATGACTTCAGGATTAAAAACTACAAACAGAAAACTACAAACAGAAAACTACAAACAGAAAACTACAAACTGAAAACTACAAACAGAAAACTACAAACAGAAAACTACAAACAGAAAACTACAAACAGAAAACTACAAACAGAAAACTACAAACAGAAAACTACAAACAGAAAACTACAAACTGAAAACTACAAACTGAAAACTACAAACAGAAAACTACAAACTGAAAACTACAAACAGAAAACTACAAACTGAAAACTACAAACAGAAAACTACAAACAGAAAACTACAAACAGAAAACTACAAACAGAAAACTACAAACAGAAAACTACAAACTGAAAACTACAAACAGAAAACTACAAACAGAAAACTACAAACTGAAAACTACAAACAGAAAACTACAAACTGAAAACTACAAACTGAAAACTACAAACTGAAAACTACAAACTGAAAACTACAAACTGAAAACTACAAACTGAAAACTACAAACAGAAAACTACAAACAGAAAACTACAAACAGAAAACTACAAACAGAAAACTACAAACAGAAAACTACAAACAGAAAACTACAAACAGAAAACTACAAACTGAAAACTACAAACTGAAAACTACAAACAGAAAACTACAAACTGAAAACTACAAACAGAAAACTACAAACAGAAAACTACAAACAGAAAACTACAAACTGAAAACTACAAACTGAAAACTACAAACTGAAAACTACAAACAGAAAACTTCAGACGAGAAGTTCCCTGAGTGTCAGATGTGTTACCTGTCACCATGGTAACAGATGGTTGTCGTCCATAGAGACGACCCAGTTCCTTAAACGACCTGGACCGCAGCCACTCCACCAGCTGCCATGGTTACAGCCAGGAGGACAGAGAGATGGAGTTTCTACGGTTACAGGTTCTGGAGCAACAACACATCATCGATGACCTGTCCAAGGTAAAGTACTACTACTAATATTGCAACTGCTACTACCTACAGGGGTAGTACTGCTGACAGAAAACTCACAGCTCACTGTCATATTTACACAGAAGCCGTGACCTCATGTAACAGAGCAACATGTATTGCAAGGAAGGATTATTACAGAGAATGCTGGGAACCCTGGATTACTATTGATCACGGTTGAGCAGCTACTTCACATTAGCACCTGCAGCTCTCTCCATCAAAGTGTGAAGAGCTGGCCCATGGAGCGTCTTCACTAATCCTGTCAAACGAGGCTTCATCACATGAATCAATCAATCAAATTTTATTTTATTTCACATGAAGGGATCTGTGTGAGTTACACTCAGAGTCTGAGTGTAACTACACTCAGAGTCTGAGTGTAACTCCTCCGATATAACATTCATAACATTATTAATTGTTTTTACTTTTATAAACATGTTTTTATTTTCACTAACATGTTTCTATTTGTATCCATATTGTATGTAAAGCACTTTGAGTTCATTATTATCATAATTATTATTATTGCTAATGGCTACTGCAAGTACTGCTCCCACTAATACTACTTCTACAGTTTTTCAGCACGACTGAAATCACTAAAAGTTTCTTTATTTTCAGGCTCTGGAGACGGCTGGTTATGTAAAGAATGTTATAGTAAGTATATATGTGTGTGTACATATATGTAAACTTTACTCTGCTTTCACTAATTGTGTAGTTGTTCATGTTGTTGTGGTGTTGATGACTTTGTGTTGTTGTGTTTACTGGAGGAGAGAGACATGTTACTGAGATACAGACGTCAGGACTCAGTGAGGAGGAAACGAACCTTCAGAGCCTGCAGGGTGAGACTGTACACACTTTATTACACACACTTTATTACTCACACTTTATTATACACACTTTATTATACACACTTTATTACACACACTTTATTATACACACTTTATTATACACACTTTATTACACACACTTTATTACACACACTTTATTATACACTCTTTATTACACACACTTTATTACACACACTGGTCCTGGTCCTGTTAGGATTACAGGGTCAGAGGTCAGGGGTTGAAGGTCAAAGGTCACTCTAACCTTTTGCCTCGTAAACACAATGTCTCAGGAACTCCTCCAGAGAACTGTTTTAAGATTTGGCAAAAACATTCGCTTGGACTCACAGATGAATTGATTAGATGTAGGTGGTCGAAGGTCACGGGTCACAGCGTTTTTTTATAGATTCTTTATTGTTTTGTTATTTATGAGGGGTTGTTCATAAACATATTCAATGAAATTGTATTTGTGTGTGTGTCTGTGTGTGTGCAGGTCATAGAGACTTTCTTTGGTTATGATGAAGAAGCGTCGGTTGACTCTGATGGATCGTCTTTGTCTTTTCACACCGACAGAACTCCAGACACTGAACCAGAGGAGGTAACACACACACACACACACACACACACACGTCTCAATGACTTCATAGGATGGTACTTTGACTTTAACCTCAACCATAACTAATAGTTTTTCCCAAAACTTGAACCCGTCTTACAACTAAACCTGACAAACCCTAAATCTGCTCTAAACTTAAACCTGAACTTACCTTGAACTTGACCTTAATCGTATCTTGGCCTTAACCTGAACTTCTGAACTAAACATATTCTTTCCATTTAAAGCATGTCGCCTCTCAGACCTGTTTGAACATTTCACAACACTCGTCACCGATGTTAATCTTCTCTCCTCGGATGCTGAGGTCCTACTTATCGTCAGTTTTTGACACCATCAACCAATCTCTTTCCCAGCTTGACTCCTCCCTCAACATCGATGACAACGCTCACTGTGATGGGCCTCATCACAGTATCAAACATCTGCCCCTCCACTCTTTCCTAAGGCGTCCCCCAGGGTTCGCAGCTTGGTCCTCTCCTCTTCACCCTCTACCCGCTTCTTCTCTGAAGCATCATTCATGGTCATGGTCACCACATCCCCCCCCCCCTCCACTCTAGCTGCATGAAGTCCTGGAAGAGTTAACTTCCTCAAACTCATCAATAACCCTAAGCCTAACCCTAACCCTATCAGTTTAAAATCCCTGGAAATAAAAAATCCTTTCCATTGACACTGAAACGTTAGCCTCCCTCTGAAACTCTGTCCAAACAAACTGGACTGGTTTAACCTCTGGTTAATAACTGGTTAATAACTAGTTTTTAAATTCTTAATAATGACTGTTGATTGGTTAATAATTGATTAATAAACACCTCATTAACCTGTGGTATTCTGTTTGTGTGTTTAAGACGTCTGTTCGTGAGGAGGCGGAGCTTCGTTACCGTCAGCTGACTCAGGAGTACCAGGCGCTGCAGCGAGCTTATGCTCTCCTGACGGAGACAAGTGGAGGAAACTACGATGCAGAGAACGAGATCAAGGTGACCAAACCACTGAGCAAGGCATCGGCAGAAAGGGTTCTGATTCCTGTGTTGGAGCAAGGCGCTGGCAGGTTGACGGTTTGAATCCCTGTGTTTCAGACAAGAGAGCAGCTGTTGACAGAAATTAACCGATATCAAAGTCGAGTCAGTGACCTGGAGACAGCGCTAACACAACAAGGACTGGTAACACACACAGACAAAAAAGCAGACACACACATATTCACCTGTCACCTCCCTCTCTCTTACATGCCCCCCCCCCCCCCCCCCATGTTTGTCTGTCTCCCACCTGTCTGCCCTTCAGGATGTGCAGTGGGTGGAGCAGAAACAGTCTCTCTATCAGAGGAACCAGGAGCTCGTTGAAAAGGTAAAAATATTTAGACACAAAATCAAGTTCGATGACAACACATCAGCTGATCCGAGTGTGGTGGTGTTGTTCAGGTGAAGCTGATGGAGGCTGAAGAGCTGCGACTGAAAAACGACATTCAAGATGTCAGAGATCAAAACGAACTGCTGGAGTTCAGGATCCTAGAGCTGGAGGTAAACAAACATCAACAACAATAACAAAACCCAGTCACACTGAAATCAACAACAAATTTAAACAGTCACACACTGTGTTTCGATGTAAACTCTATTGGTTCTAGGAGAGGGAGCGACGTTCACCTGCCATTAACTTCCAACCACTCCATTTCCCAGAAGGCCTCAGTCCTCTGCAGATCTACTGTGAGGCAGAGGGCGTCACAGTGAGTAACTCCTGAATACATATGATCACGTGACCCCATGAACACATGATCCCATCTTCACCAACTAACATCCTAACATCCTAACTCTGTGTCATCACGTGTATGATGTGTTATATTCCTCAGGAAATTGTGATCTGTGAGTTGATGAAGAAACTGGACATTCTGGGAGATAACGCCGTAAGTGTATGTTGAATTTATTTTGTACAAGTATGTTTCATTGATGTCAATTTGATCTAAAGAATAATCAACTTGTGATTTATCTGATGTTGGAATCATATTATCCAGTCCCCACAATCATTAGAGTTAAGATTATTTTATAACATATTACATATTACCCACATATAACATGTTAACATGATGTAAATGTTGACATGTTGTGAAAAGATTGTTATTATGTTGACACCCTGACACTTTTGTGACATGTTGAATTCATGTTATTGTCCTGTTAAGTAATTATCATGTTGTTGACACATTGTTTACATGTTGTTACATGTTAATGTCATTCAAATGTTCTTTTGCCTGTTTTAACTGTAGAATCTGTCCAATGAGGAGCAGGTGGTAGTGATTCATGCCAGGACTGTGCTCACGTTGGCAGAGAAGGTAACACACAACTGACATGAACACACAATATTTGATTGTTGACCTGTATAGACCTTTGACCCACATTTAAATATGTCTCCTGACCTTCGACAGACCAGGTCACTTCCTGTTGTGTCTCTATGACAGGGTCTGAACCACAGGTTGAAAACCTCAGGTGTTTATATGAACTTGATTCTGTCTCCACCTGTCTGTCTGTCTCCACCTGGCTGTCTGTCTCCACCTGGCTGTCTCTCTGATCAGTGGCTGGAGTCCATTGAAGTGACAAAGTCATTTCTGCAGCAGAAGATGTTGGACATTGAGAGTGAGAAGGTGAAAAATGTATAATAATAGTTAGAATTTGTTCATAGTTTCGGTTATAGCTGCTGACTTGTGACCTTTGACCTCTTTTGTGTGTCTGTCTAGGATCTGTTCAGTAAACAGAAAGGTTATCTGGACGAGGAGCTGGACTACAGGAAGCAGTCGATGGATCAGGCTCACAAGGTCAAAAAACACACAGCGTAAAACAACCAACACACAAATAACACACAAACAAACAAAAGAAAAAAAAGATGAGTAACAAGTGAAGTGACAAACACACAGAGTAACAGAGTTAACACACAAACAACACAACAAACACAAAAGTAGCACAAAAATAATCTGAAACCTGGTTATAATGTGGGATTAACCTTCATTTAATTTTCAAACTGTTCATATTAAATATTTAGATTTCTGATGTTAAAATTTGATCCAGAGGATCCTGGAGCTGGAGGCCATGTTGTTTGAGGCTCTGCGGCAGGAGGAGTCATCCAGGATAGAGGGATTCAAGATGGACGACAGTCGTCTCTCTGAAACACTAACGGAGGAGGAGAGGGAGGGGCTAAGGAGAGCCATGGACCAATGGAAACGAAGTGTGATGTGTGAACTGAGAGAACGAGATGCTCAGATTCTCAGAGACAGGATGGACATACTGCAGCTGACGCAACAGGTAAACATGTCAACAACTATTCAATCAATCGTTTTGGCAGCTTTGTTTGTGTAAGAACTTTTATACAAACAAAATATCACAAACAGTGAAACAGTCAAACAACATTTACCAGAGATGTTTTTGTTTGTCAGAGAAACAAGGAGCTGGAGGAGTTCATAGAAAATCAGAAACGACAGATCAAAGAACTGGAGGAGAAGGTAAAACATGTGACATGTCAGTGACATGTTAGACAATCCAGTTACATTTATCTCCATGGCTACAGTAAATCATCACCATCATCATCATCATCATCATTACTATCATTATCTTCATCATTATCATCATCATCTTCATCATTATCATCATCATCTTCATCATTATCATTATCATCTTCATCATTATCATCATCTTCATCATTATCATCATCATCTTCATCATTATCATTATCATCTTCATCATTATCATTATCATCATCATTACGATCATCATCTTCATCATTATCATCATCATCTTCATTATCTTCATCATTATCATCATCATCTTCATCATTATCATCATCATCTTCATCATCATTACTATCATCATCTTCATCATTATCATCATCATCATTACCATCCTCATCTTCATCATTATCATCATCATCATTACTATCCTCATCTTCATCATTATCATCATCATCTTCATCATTATCATCATCATCTTCATCATCATTTCTATCATCTTCATCATTATCATCACCATCATCATTTCTATCTTCTTCATCATTATCATCATCATCTTCATCATTATCATCATCATCTTCATCATAATTTCTATCATCTTCATCATTATCATCACCATCATCATTTCTATCATCTTCATCATTATCATCATCACCATCATCATTTTACTGACTCTTCTCTGTTTCCTGTTTTTCTTCTAGTTCCTCTTCCTGTTTCTCTTCTTCTCTTTGGCCTTCATCCTCTGGTCCTAACAGCAGCTGGTGAGTTCATGTTTTCTAATATTTGAGTGATGGTTCACACGCAGGACTTGTTCACACCTTGTTTGTTTCAGTCTTTTAGTTGAGTCTGAACCTAAACATCAGGTGTGAAAGGTTCCTCAGACACGCTTCAGACCAACACCCACATTCAATTCAATTTTATTGGAGGTCACACCTTGTTGGGGTGAGCAGGGAAAATGGGTAGGAGAACCCTAACCTAGAGCTGCATCACTAAGGGATGTTTCAGGACCTGATCCAGAACTATAAGCTTTATCAGAGGGAACATTTTAAGTTCCTTACATGTAGAGATGGTTTCAGACTGTAGAACCCAGAGTGGGAGCTGGTTCCACAGGAAAGGAGCCGGGCAGCTGAAGGTTCTACCTTCTGTTCTGCTCTTACAGACTCTAGAACCACCAGAGAACCTGTGTTTTGGAAGAGCAGTGATCTATCAGGACAGGACAGTGTTATGAGCTTGTTGATACATGAAGGGTTTGAATGTTCAGATCTTTCTATGTGAGGAGCAGGATCTTGATGTTCAGAGTTTCACAGGGAGCCAGTGCAGAGAAGCTCAGAGCAGTGAGATGATCTCTTCTGGTTCCTGTCAGCTCTCGTGCTGCAGCATCTTGGACCAACTGGAGCTTCTCACAGACTCACTGGGACGTCCTGATAATAAAGACTTACACTGGTCCGGTCTAGAGGGAACAAGTGGACGAGTTTCTCAGCTTCCTTCTGAGACAGGATGTTCCTGATGTTCATAATACTGTGCAGGTGGAAGAAAGCTGGCCTACAGACTTGTTTTACATGTGGGTCACATGTCCTGGTCCTAACTGAAGGTTCCTCACAGTGGAGCTGGGGGACAAACTAACAACAAGGGGACTATCTGGTCCCACAGTGTTTCTCTCAGATGTTTAGGGACAATGACAATGAGCTCAGTCTCAATTTAGAACTAGTTTAGCTCTGGGTCATCCCGACCTGGATGGTCTTGAGACGTTCCTGAAGTTGAACTAAGTGATTAGATTCATCAGGCTTCATAGATATGTACAGCTGGGTGTCGTCTGCGTAACAATGGAGTGTACTTGGTGCTTTCTGATGATGTTGTAGGAACTGTTGAGATTTTCTGTTCTTTTAAGGTCTCGACCTTAAAAGGTACAGTGCCGGAAACTAAAGTTTAGCCCGACCAGAAGAGATGTTCTGGGTCTGGATCAAACTGAACCATGGTTCTGTACCAGAGTGAAAACTCTTTTTTGGATAGTCTGAATTTTGGAGCAATCACAGGAAGTATAGAAAGAATTAATCAGTAGAAGAAGAAGCATTCTTCTACTCCAACGATAAAATGTTTAACCACAAAGACGTATAGTTGGTGCATTTGAACTAGTGTAGAGTACTGTAGTACTGTGTAGTACTGTGTAGTACTCTGGAGTACTGCGCCCTGAAGGTGCTAATGCTGCTAGTGATACAATCATGATGTTACCATGGAAACCAGATGAAGCACTTCATTCATTTTCCCAATTAAAACAGAATATTTACCACCCCCCCACCCACACACCTGACATCACACCCATGTCTGCCGTCTACAAACCAATCAGAGGCAAGTATAGGTAGACTCCGCCCACATAGGTGATGACGACAGGACGTACGTATGTCAGACAAAATTCTTTAGTCCCTAAATTACAACGTGAAACCAAAACTAACAGATCAAATGAGACTATGGAACAAACGCATGCATTTATATATATATATATATAAATATAAATATAAATATGTATATATATATACTGTAAAAGGGTTACTGTTAACGTTAATGTCTGTGTTCATGTCTGTAGTCAGCTTTTTTCTCAGAGGCTTGTCTCAGCAAGGATCCAGGGTTTGGAACCAGCAGCTCACTGACGGAAGCACATTGGCCTGCCCCGACTCCTCAGCCAATCAGATCAGAGTCCAGCTGTCGCCTAACTGCACCATAACATCCTCCCAGAATTCCACTGTGCTGCATCTGATGAAGAGAATGGTTTCCTCTTAGAGCTGACAAACACATGGTGGCGTCAGTGAGTCACTGGATTATCATGGTGCTGGACTGAACTATTTATTCAGACTGTTTTTAACCTACCAGCTGTTCTCAGAAACAAACCTGACTGGAAACATCTCTAGTTAGTTCAGTCGCTCAACTGGTTGACCGCAGTGTTGACATTGTTGTTAGTTAACTGTTAATGAAGGACTCAGAACTCAGACGTGTTGAGAACAACAATGATGGAAAACTAATGCAAGTTAATTCAACTTTGTTCTGATTGGCTGTTCCACCTGCAGACTGGTGAATAGTGTAACTTCCCTCGTGGATCTGAGGTGACAATGTGTAACCATCTCATAGTTTTGCAGAGGAAATGAACTGGAAGATGAAGCTGTTCAGAAAAAAATGAATCTGAACATTATCAATGATAATAATATTGAATAATATTATTCTGATCACTGATAAAAACAAGTCAACTGGACTTGGTTGAGTTGAGTCGACTTGTTTATGTCACATGGATTTAACATAACCTGGATGACTGAGAATCTCAGAAATATTGTGATCAGTTTCACATGAGAGCAACGTTTCACACATGAACAGTTCAGTGCTTCACATCAATAGTATATTATATTATATTACTGAGAAAATAATTGGATTCTGTAGTGTTCAAACATAAAAACATTTTTTTACTTATTTTCAAATCATATTGATTTTTTGTTAAATTTTGTGTTTGTTTTTCATGTTTCACTTTCGTTATTTTCATCAAAACTGTTGTAGAAAAAGAAAAACATGAAAATATTTAATAATCGAATGAAATATTGAATATTTCTCTGATTTTAAACCAAAGCAGAATTATAAAATGTTTTAAAAAATGGATCCTGCTGTTGAACTTTTCTGATTCCAGATGGTATTTTTTTATCCTGTGAGTCTGAACATCCTACGAGTCGACAGTTTTCTGTGATCACATTAAAACAATGAACAATAAACTGTGTTAGTGTTTGCTTTTGAATATTGAACTTTAATCAGATTGTGTTTGGTGGAACCATCTTTATTTTCTCGTTCGGACCACAACGAGTTTCCTCATCTGACCCACAATGATTTAGACTCATTAATTGATCACTGATCAATAAAAACAAAAGATCTATAAAAACACAAAGATGTATAATATTAGTATATAATAAAAAAATTATATTTCATAAAACATTTGTCAGTTTTGTTCCTGTTAAACAGAAAGTGACATCAGATTACAACACGACATCTTCATGTAAGAGACACACTTTATTATACTGTGTGCTAGTATGTGTGTGTTTGACAAAGTGAATGTGACAAAGAGTTCAGACTGAAACAACCTCAGGTTCAGAACATCTACAGTGATGAGCACTGACCTGTGTGTGTGTGTGTGTGTGTGTGTGTGTGTGTGTTCACTGAAGGTCAAATGACTGAGTCGTTCACTGTGATTCTTTCACTCAATAATAAAAACTGAGACCTAATTATTTTTTACATATAATTATAATATAATTTTAATTTTAACACAGTTTTAATTAGATTCTTATTGCTAAACTTAAAACTGTATTTCCTTACTCTGGAGCACAGAGTCGTCTGACTGACGGATTGAACGCCTACAGCAAACGATGGGTCGGGGGTCAGGTTGAGAGTCGGGGTCAGGGTAGGGAAACATTCCAGTCTTCTATCATCTGAACTGTAGGTGGAGCTGTGAGTCTGGTGACAGTCAGGTGAGCAGCAACACCTGAGAGATGATATACGACCTTTGACCCTCTCAGATTGAAGTCAGTCGTTCATTGTTTTCTTGCCTCTGATTGGTTCCTCTCAATTTCCTGCCTCCTCCATGACCTCCTTTTTGTCTCCTCCTCATCTTCTTCACTTCTTGTCGTCTTCCACTCATTGTCTCACATCAGATCTGTTCATCATGTCTGAGCGCAGGCTTTCTCCAGAGGACGACTGCTCTTCTCTTCTCTCTCGGCTGGGTTCAGACTCTCCTCGTCCTCGGATGAAGTATGGAGGGATGTTCTGCAGCGTCGAGGGAGCTTTTGAAAACAAAACCCTGAACTTCGAATCGTTCAGTCCGCAGACGCAGCGGCGCCGAGTCCGAAGCCGGACCGATGACGGTGACGGAGGAGAAGGTGGACAAGGTCAGACGGTGGTGTTTCCCTCCAGACACAGCCAAGACAACTACAGCAAGAGACAGGTTCAAATGACCTCTTCTGATTTAATGATTTTTTGTCTGTGAATGATTATTTCTATAATTTTGAATCTAGTCAAAAAATGTATTTAATGATAGAAGATTAAGGTTTAATGAAACAAAGCTGATACATTGGATGAATTTATAATTTATTTGTATCATATATATCTTTATATGCAATATATTGTTCTGAAGTGTCCATTGGCAAGATACTGAACTACAAATTGCCCCAGACTGCGACAGTGTGAAGGTCTAGTGAACTTTTGAGTGGTCAGCAAATACATATATATATATAGATATATATGTACATTTATCAACATATTTAGATACATTTGAGGTTGAGGAACAGGGTCTCCTGGTGGCGAACTGAGCACATTTACATCAAATATGGTTACATTTAGGGTAGGGTTAGTTAAAGTTAAGGCAAAGTTTTAGTTAGGTAATGGTAAGGTTAATTAGATTTAAGGTTAGTTAAGATAAGGTTAGATAGGTTTGGGTAAAGTTGGGGTTAGGGTTTCTTGTTTTAGGCACAAATCAGACTCAAATCATTTTCTCTGTAAACGGATAGGAGGCTGTGATTCTGTCTCCTGATTGGTTGAGTGAGGAGCCAAGTGACTCAGACAGAATGAGGTCGTGAAGTCTCGGAGCTGAACTCGTTTATTATGCTTCATTGATCACGCTGTGAAATCCAGGTCAGATGATCAGCTTCGTGTTCTCACTGACTCCAGTTTCTGTCGTCGTTTTTCAGAGCAGAACCAACTCCGACCACAACAAATTATCAAAGTAACTATGAGAAGGATAAACAATTTGAAGATAAAATAATTTATTCTACTCTATTTATATTTTTCGTTGTTACTTTTAACATGTCAGGAACATGTCACATTTAAGGAATATGTTAGGAACATGCAGGGGCGTAGCACAAGATCTGGACCCAATATACAAGCAGTCTCTGTGGGCCCCCTTCCTCTCTTGATTCATGATGGAATCATTTCGCAGACTTTTGCCTACTGTTACTTTACTTAAATGAGGTTCACATCGAGTATCTTGCTAAAAATAACAATATTTAACATGTATTCAGGTATTTCCTCAAGTATACAACACACCTTAAAAATGGCATCTGCATGTTTATAGCCATCTTCAAAATAAATCCTCTGTAGAAACTCAGCTGTAGCTCCACTTTGTAAAAAGTAAATACCATGTCCTCCTGGTTCGAGTCCACATTGTTCACTTGTTATTTTACTATGAGCTCCCAGTTAAGAAGAATTAAACCCTGGGCTACATGAACATCAGACAACTGGGAACAAACAGTGTGACCCGATGATGTAATGATGGACTCATCTTCCTGTGGAAAGAAACCTGCCCTGTTTGCTTTCTTTCTCTTTCCTGTTTTTCTCTTTTCTTTTCTGATTCAAAGACGTTTTCTTTCTTGACATATTGAACATCACTCCTCCAGTAGTCAGTCACTCACTGACTTCCATTGTGTTCACACTAGACCATTTGTTTGTAGGGGTGAGACCATAGGGTGAGACAGGTGACCCCTGGAAGCCTCCACTACTTCTGGATACTAATAAATAGATTTAAACAACCAGTTGCAGCCATTTTAATTATGTACTTAATAAGGATTTTATCTTTGAAAACATTCAGGCTTTTCAATTGCTTCCCTCCCGTTTGGGGCCCTGGGATGTCAGTTCCACCCCCCATGACAACGCCACATGTCTTGACATGTTCCTATCATGTCACATGTCCGAACTTCAGGTCATGTGTAAAAAACAGTCTGTGGTAGAAGCACGTTTCAAAAACCTGACTACGTTAAATGCAGCGTTCGTTGACTTTATTTTGAAGCTCCTCACCGGAAGTCGAGGGTGTGTATACTGGCTGCAGCGTGACGTCAGAGAAGACGGAAACAATAGCAGGCTGTGTCCGCGCGAGCATCAATCAGCTGATCACAGATCGGTCAGGATGTTCCAGAACAAGAAGAGCAGCGCGAGGGCCGCGGTAAGTCACCGGAGTCACCGGAGTCATCGGAGTCACCGGAGTCACCGGAGTCATCGGGCCGGTGAGGGAGGATGCTGCAGCTGCAGCTGTCATTCATCCAGCCCCGGTCCACTCTGCAGCATCCGGTCGGATCCCGGTTCAGTTCGGCTCGGCTCGGCTCAGTTCGGTTCTCAAGCTTAAGAACGGGACATTTCAGCTTTGTCTGTTTGACTGAGGATACAACGTCTCTGTGAACCACGCCCCCTTTTGACCGGTCGCCATACACGTGACCGTCATCATCAGATTAAAACTGAATTTACACGTTTCTGACGGTTCTTATATTAAAACTGAACCTTGTCTGTGATACATAACAACTTAGTTTCAGATAAAAATCACTTGATTTTCCTTGAAAACTATTTAATTGATGTTGAAAATATCTTTTATTTTTTTCATATTTCATTTTATCTTTAAACCGAAACTATCAAATAATTGAGGTTCAGATTATGATTGAAACATTGTCCTTTTTATAATACATTTCATCTGTTCTCAGATGTTTTATCTTTGTAATATTCAGAAGTGCTGACTTATTTTTACCCAGAATGCTTTTTGTTTTTCAGGTCGACCGTCTGATCATCAAAGGAGGAAAGGTTGTGAATGACGACCAGTCCTTCTACGCTGACGTCTACGTGGAGGAGGGAACCATCAAGTATCTGTTTTCATATTAATAACTATCAGATTGATGGATGTGTGGCTGTGAGCCGACTCTGACATCACTTCCTGTGTCCTGATCAGACAGATCGGGGAGAACCTGATTGTCCCGTCTGATGTGAGGACGGTGGACGCTTACGGTCAGCTGGTGATCCCCGGAGGCGTCGACGCCAACACCAACCTCCTCGCTCCACAGAAGGGCCAGAGCCCGACCGACGACTTCTACCAGGGAACTAAAGCCGCAGTGTCCGGGGGGACCACCACCATCAGTCAGTCATCAATATTCAATTCCATTTGTTTGTATAGCGCCAAATCATAGTAACATTATCTCAAAGCCCCTTTGGTTTTAATTAATACTGATTGATAGTGATTGATCATGCCACAGTCAGATGTTTGTCTTCACAGTCGACCATGTGCTGGTGGAGCCGGGAACTAGTTTACTGTCAGCGTTTGATCAGTGGAAGGAGACGGCCGAGCAGAGGGCGTGTTGTGACTTCTCTCTTCACCTGGACATCACTCGCTGGCACGACGGACTTTATGAGGAGCTGGAGACGCTTGTCAAAGATAAAGGTCAAAGGGTCAAAGGGTTAATGGGTTAATGGGTTAATGGGTTAATGGGTTAAGACATTTACTGTCCAACTCTGTCACAACCAGAAAAACATGAAGACTATATCACATGACCAGGAAGATGAAGATATATAACTAATTTAAATAACAACACAAACTACACACTTAACAGACTGAGTCTATGTTCTATACAAATATTATAAAGGTTGACATTGACGATTTTAAACTTTCTCTCAGGCCAAGCCCAAATTTAACTAACTAACTAGCTAACTAACAAACTAGCTAATTAACTGACGCACTGACTAGCTGAAGAAACAATGGGAGGTGGAAACATAACCTCCTTGGCAGAGGTAACTTAAATGAACTAGTGCTGTTGTTTATTTACTGTTGTGAGTTTACTGTTGTGTATTTGTGTTGCAGGTGTGAACTCCTTCCTCTTCTTCATGACGTACAAAGATAAATATCAGAGCTCCGACTCTCAGGTGGATTAATAGTTCATTACTTTATTGATTATATTATTAATGAAAGTATCTGATAAAATACTGTATTAATAATTTAGTAAAATTATTGTTTGTTGTTGTTTAATTCCAGTAATGGAATCTTCCCCTGTTGTGTTGGTTTCAGCTCTACGAGGCGTTCGGGGTCCTCAGAACTCTCGGAGCCATTGCCCAGGTCCACGCAGAAAACGGTGACATCATCGATGAGGTAATCACATTCTGACTAATCAGAGAAGAACACTTACTGTCGCGATGAGAACGAGTTGGTTCAATTCTATTTATTTTAAAAATGTATTTGTTACAGTGTGTTAAAGTGCTTTGATTTTTCGTGTTTCAGGAACAGAAGAAACTTCTCACTTTCGGCATCACTGGGCCAGAAGGACACGTTTTATCTCAACCTGAGGAGGTTCTCGCTCTCTCTCGCTCTCTCTCTCTCTCTCTCTCTCTCTCTCTCTTATTTATATTTATATATATATATATATAAATATATGCATAGATATAATAGGGCTGTCAAAATTAAAGCATCAATGAAGGACGATTAATTTGTGTAATTAACCCATTTCCTTTACGCATTAACTCATGCGCAGATTGTTGTTGTGTGTATGATTTAAATTTTTTTTAGATGTATATATCCGCCCTCTGTCATTTATCTTTCCGTTCCCCCAACCCTAGACATAGAGAATGGAGATTAATCTGATTAAAATGTTTAAGCATTTGACAGCCCTAACCCTAGGGCTGTCAAATGCTTAACCCTAACCCTAACCCTATATATATATAATATATAATATACATATATATATATATTTCATATAATATATATGCATACACACACATGCAGGTCCACCAGGAGGCTTAAGAGAGAGTGTGTTGGGTTTCAGGTGGAGACGGAGGCGGTCAATCGAGCCATCACCATCGCCAAACAAGCCAACTGTCCGCTTTATGTTACCAAGGTGATGAGCAAATCTGCAGCAGATGTCATCGCAAAATCCAGAAAGAAAGGTGACATCCTCCTCCTGGGTTTTAATCCAGATTAGGTCCAGATTTCATTTGGATTTAAACAGTTTTAATTTTCTGTAATCTTTAAAAAATCCGTCTGTGACCTCTAAAGCTTCCAGCATCTCAAGATGACTATGATCCATACCTGGTCAAGGTTAGAGGGAGTTAACCCTGACCTTTAACCCTTAACCTGCAGAACCTTCCAGCATGAAAGAGAAAAGTTGTCTGGGTTAAACGCTTCATCATTAGTTTCTCTGGTTGCTGTTATGACCTCTGACTTTTGGCAACAGTACTCAGCTCCTTTGTATCATTACACAAGCCTCTAGAAAGTTAAAGAGCACAATCTGTATACTGGAGTTTGATTCCAGACCTGGTGCCGTTAGTAAAAGATTAGCTTACCTATGTCGAGTCGTTCTTCTTCCCCACCAGGGATGTTATGTTCTTCATTCCAGGACCAGTTAATGATGCCAGAGATCAGCATTTCTAGGTCTGGGTCTTTGTCTGCTCGCAGTCTGAATCAGATCGCTTGCTGTCACTTGGGGTCGCACCTGGGAGTGAGACTCCAGCAGGAACACACAACAACATGTTCAATGTGGTGAACACAAAGTCTTGTCTCATGCTTCTGCCCTCAGGTATAGTGGTTTATGGGGAACCAATTACAGCCAGCTTGGCCACTGATGGCTCTCACTATTGGTCCAAAGACTGGGCCACAGCTGCTGCCTTTGTCATGAGCCCGCCCATCAACCCTGACCCCACAACTCCACAGTACTTGACCTCTCTGCTGGCCTGGTGAGTAAAACTCCATCTATTTATTGGGATAGGGTATGATGGTGAGCATCATTCAACTTGATCTGCCTCCACTGGGGGTAGGACTGGTTCCACAGGAGAGGAGCCTGGTGGCTGAAGGTTCTACCTCCATTCCTGCTCTTACAGACTCTAGAACCACCAGAGAACCTTTGTTTTGGGAGAGCAGTGATCTATCAGGACAGGACAGTGTTATGAGCTCCTTGATATATGAAGGGTTTGAATGTTGAGGACTTTATATGTGAGGAGCTGGTTGTGATATTCAGAGTTTCACAGGGAGCCAGTGCAGAGAAGCTCAGAGCAGTGAGATGATCTCTTCTGGTTCCTGTCAGCTCTCGTGCTGCAGCATCTTGGACCAACTGGAGCTTCTCACAGACTCACTGGGACGTCCTGATAATAAAGACTTACACTGGTCCGGTCTAGAGGGAACAAGTGGACGAGTTTCTCAGCTTCCTTCAGAGACAGGATGTTCCTAATGTTCATAATACTGTGCAGGTGGAAAAAAGCTGTCCTACAGACTTGTTTTACATGTGGGTCACATGTCCTGGTCCTAAATGAAGGTTCCTCACAGTGGAGCTGAAGGAACACGATTAGACGATTAATCGTGTTACACGATTAGATAAAAGTGTTTAGAACAACTAAACCTGCTGTACATAGTCTGGTAACAAAGTTAAACTGATCTGATTTCATATTTAACACTTAACTAAAGGTAAAACCACATTAAACATCTGTTTTAGAATCAAAAGGACAAGTTGATGTTTTGGATGAAGAGACAAAAGTCAGATCTATGAAAGAAAAGCATCCATAAGTGAGGAAGCTTATGAGTTCCTCCTGGGAGTTAAAGGTGGTTCAGTAAATAAATTGATGAAGGTCAATCTGAGCTTCTTCTGATTTCTTCCATCAATTATCAGTAATGAAGGTTCTTTTTACAACTTTCTTTCATTCTTTTAGAATTTAGCTTCTTTTTATTGACATGCTTTTACACAGGAGTGTTGAGTGTCTCAAACAACACACCATCAACTTGTGTGCCAGTAACAATGAAGTAGCTGTCGTGTTGAAACCTCAGCAGTCCAGATGCAGCAGGTGAACCTCACACAAGTTTTATGTGTTGTCAGCGGTGACCTCCAGGTGACCTCCAGTGCTCATGCCAGTTTCTCTACGGCTCAGAAAGCCATCGGAAAAGATAACTTCACTTTGATTCCAGAGGGAACCAATGGGATTGAGGAGAGGATGTCAGTGGTCTGGGACAGAGCTGTGGTAAGACAATTTGACCTTTGACCTTTGCTCCTTCGCTGACCCATATACAGAAACGTTTAATCCTTCCTCTGCTCATGATCATAAAGTTACCTATTTGAACTTTTTTGAATGAAATTCCACTCATAACCAACAAATCATCAAACATGACACATTTGACATGAGTTGTGTGTCTGCAGTCGACAGGGAAGATGGATGAAAATGAGTTTGTTGCAGTTACCAGCACCAACGCAGCTAAACTCTTCAACATGTACCCAAAAAAAGGTATTGCATTTATCAGTTACAATTTAAGATGCTAATGATGTTTGTTTTGACTGTTTCACTTTAAACCTTTTTATTCAGGATGAGATGTTGATTTATCTCGTACTGGTGCACCTGTGTGTTCAGGACGCATCGCTGTAGGTTCTGATGCTGACATTGTCGTCTGGAACCCGAAGGAGACACAAACTGTTTCTGCAAAGACTCACAACCTGGTAACAAAATCAGTATGATCGACTGATCCCAATAACGATCAGTCACGATAAAGTGATCCTCCCCTCACATGTTGCCTGTGTGTGCAGACCGTGGAGGTGAACATCCTGGAAGGTTTGGAGTTTCGCGGCGTGGCGTCTGCGGTGATCAGTGGAGGTCGAGTTGTTCTTGAGGATGGAAAACTTAATGTGACCGAAGGTTCTGGACGCTTCGTCCCCAGGAAGGCTTTCCCTGACTTTGTTTACAAGAGGATCAGAGCCCGCAGCAAGGCAAGCGACTAAGAATATACTGTAGTTCAGTGATTCTCAAGGGGCTGCGTGCACCAGCTGGTTGGTCGTGAATTGAAAAGATTGAGAACTACTGACCAAGTTAACCAACCTAAGCAGCTGGTCAGGTGGTTAACCAGATAACTAGTGAATGGGCTTATCAGTCAACTGATTCATCAGGTAGTTCTTTCAGTTGTTCTCTCTTTGTCTCAGATGGCAGAGGCTCGCGGTGTTCCCCGTGGAAGCTATGATGGTCCTGTCCATGATGTCATCAGCATGACTAAATCTGTCCCGCACACTCCGTCCAGCAGAGGGCCCACCGGTCCAAAACCCCAGGCTGGCCCCCGAAACCTCCACCAGTCAGGATTCACACTATCTGGTAGGAGGAGCACGTCTGCAGTGTGTCCATCAGTGATCTGATCAAACAAAAGTGATTGACCCTGAGGTGCATTCGGGGAAATTTAATTTACAGTTTAGGGTTAGGTGATGATAGTTGATGAATTATGAACAACATCACTTCTTCTCTTCCAGGTGCTCAGATTGATGACCACATACCTCGTCGCTCTGCTCAGAGGATTGTGGCGCCTCCTGGTGGACGATCCAACATCACATCTTTATCTTGAAACAACAACAACACTTACTGCAAGATACAACTAGACCTACTGCAACCTGACAAATCTTACAACTGGGCCTCAGTGACATCGGTTCTCTGAAGTGCCACCTGCTTGCCCGGCCACGCACTTCAGTTTACCTATAAAACACCTATGTTGATGTGGAACCAGTTGTTAGTACAATTACTACAAGAACCTATGATTAGAGCTTCACCCTACTAATAGACCCTGCAACTAGTACTACACTATAACAAAAAATACTACAATCTTCAACCAGTACTACACCCTACTACTAAAACCATACATTACAGCTAGTACTAATTCTGACAATGATTTATACAACCTACAACTAGTACTACACCTTGCAAGTAGTACAACACCCTACAACAAATACTACAATTGACTGTTTGAACTACAGTCTACAGCTAGTACTATATCATACAACTAGTACTACACCCTAATCCTTCAAACAGAACTTTGTGTTTTTCGATACATGTCTTAAAATGAGAACTCTAAAAAGCTTCCTCTCATCTTGGGTTAGAGTTAGACAGTAACTGTAATATTAGTATAAGTAACGTTATTATTAGAAGTCAAAACCATGAATATTCCTGAACATTCTTTTTTAGTTTATTTAACTTCATCTTCAGAAAAATCCTCAGAACAGTTTCACGTTGTGGATTTATAATTTCATTCTTGTTTATTATTATTAAAGTGTGATACTCTGTAAGCTGCAGTGGCTGTTTCTCCAGATGTTTCAGAATGTTTCAGACTAATTTCTGTTGTTTTAGTTTCATTATTTCACTGTGAGACTTTTAGAATCCTCTGTGGTGGCCTCCTCAGTCCTGTCAGTGTCTCTACTGGGTGGATTGACTCCAGGTTCTTTGTCCCAACAGGGTGAACCCAGTACATATGTATTTTATTGAACTGATTAGTTTTAATTGCATTAGACATCATGTGACTGTAAATGGTGCTAATTAATCCATTGATACTCGCCACTGTCAATAGAAATCTCTTCTAGGCCACACCCCTTTATTATTAAAACGTGACATAATATAATGACTCCACCCCCAGAAGAATCCAAAACAAACTAATATTCTCACCCCCCCACAATCCACACTTTTTAACTGTGGTTGAAGTAACCAATGTAACTATTGACTGCAGACCATTGCTATTGTTCGATGTTGACCTCTGCACCCGAACCTACTTCTTTGACCTCTGAAGGGATTTTTTTTACAGTGTTTTTGATTTGTTTAATACTTCATTTTATAACATGATCATTTTGTAATTTTCTACAGTGTTTATATCCTGCAGCTTTAGCATCAGTGAACAACCTTTCTGTAAATCCTGTTCTTCTTTCCAGGAGATGTTCAGACAGATGTTTGAACACGAGAACATCTGGATTAGAGATGAAACATGGGAACAGCTGGATTACAGATGTGGCTCCAACACGGCGGATGTCTTCCTGCAGGCTGATGTTTTTCTGTCCTCACAGAAACACTGAAGCCAACATGGAAAACACACGCACTCTTTAAACTGATCATGTGCTTATATGTGTTGTTGTGTATGTAAAGAGGAGTTACTATGGTGACTGCTCTGTATCTATTGTGTAGTGATTGTGAAACGACTTCCATTTGTGATGAGAGTTGCATGAATAAAGGAGAGAAAAACCCTCAGAGTGATACGTCTGTTTTTATCAAGTATCTGTGTTGATTCATTAAGTAATAATCCACGTTCATTGTTTGTTCTGCATCTTCTCTGATTGAAATTTTTGTGCTTTTCAGGTTTATTTTTAGAATTTCTATTACATCATAGAAACAAGTTATTTCATGAATTCAATTTAAAGTAAATCTTGCGCAGATTAAAAAATACAATTTGACTCAGAGAACAAGCAACTGAATTATTGTAGCATGCATCAAACTTCAGCTCAAGAGTTTGATTCCCGGCTATAGAATTTCACTATATTATACTTAGATATATACTCACCTTATTTTACTCTTAAATAATTAAATTTTTATGAAGACGAGAGAAAAGTTTTCCGTAAATGATTTACTAATAATGTAAACAGGAACTGGATTTGTAAATATTTATTTAGACTTTTATTTTCTCATGCATACTCCAGAACAGAAGGTGGCAGTAATGCACCAACCAATGGTTGCGCAATGCTATAAACAAGAATAAACAATCACATGGTCACAGACTCAGCTGATTTAAGGAGAATAGCAGCTGCTGTGTCACAGTGAGTTTAAACTTTCATTCATTCATTTTTCTGTGATTGGCTGAAACAGAACCTGACGACATGTGAGTTTCTTCTTTGCTCAAGTTAGTTTGTTGTTGTCTTTTTCTCTTTGCTTGTTGTTTGTTGGTTAATTTATCATTTTGTTACTGTTCTTTGTCTGTTGTTTATTAAATTACAAGAGGGTCAGAGGTCATGAGGTCAGAGGTCAGGGTGTGGCGCCTCAGAATGTTTTTTTAGTTTAAAGCTTTCCTGTCTGATTAGCAGATATTTTATATGCTCACCATGTATTGATTATCACTGTGTATTGATTAGACCTCAGGTGGTGATGGGGGAGTCTCGGGTCATCGTGGAGGAGCTTCTTGCTCTTTGTCTCCAGAGGATCAACATGGAGGAAAACATGGGTCTGGTTCATGACAACGTTAAAACTGTTCACACACATTTAACCAATTTAATCCGGTAAAAACCAGCTCAACCAGTTTAACAAGTTCAGCTGGGTTTATTTCTGTGGTTCAGAAAAACATGTTGTTTAAAACATATTTGAATGAAACCAATACAATATTAAATCATGATTTAAATAAACAAGAGCTGAATCGATTCCTAAAGTGAATGAATAAAAACAGATTTTACCGGTTCAGTGTGTAGAATGTAGTGACATCTAGTGGTGAAGTGTCATGTTGCAGCTAAATACAACTCACAAGGAAAACATTTCTTCTTCTTTGACTTTTTTTCTTTCATCTGTTCACTGTTTGAATTTTAATGATAATAATAGTGAGAGTAATAGAAGTGGGTGTCTCTTGTCTCAGCTGGATGAAGCGGTGAGGATCTGATGTGATGAAGAAGAGGCCGATTAATTGACAGAGTGATGATGGAGATGTTCTTTTTTCCCAGAGATGGTTGAAGTGGTGAGGAACTTTGAAGCAGTGAAGAAGCGATGGATGTTGGCTGAGGTGGAGCTGAAGAAATACAAAGAGCTGCTGGTGAAGTCGGATGTGGCCAAAGCTGCTCTGGATGTGAAACTAAAGCACGCTCGTAATCAACTGGATGTGGAGATGAAGAAACGTTTCAAGATGGAGGCTGACTACCAGTACCTGGTGAGCTCATCTTCAAGATGTATGTTGAACGTTGTGTCAGAGGAGGAAGACAAACTTATTTAACATTTCGTCAGGACAACAGTCAGACTTAGAGAATTGTCAAGATGTTATCCCGATCTGATTTAATCTTATTTCAAGGTTTCTTTATTAGAACCAAAAGGTAAATTTGTGATGCAGACAGGGTACAGCAATCCCAAATTCAAAAAGGAAACAAAAGTCAATAGTGTTAAGTCAATGATCATATCCGTTATTTGATCTTATCTAGTGTAATCAAATCTGATTTATTCTGATCTAATATGATCTCATTTAAATTAATTTGGTTAATGTGCTTTGTTCTAATCTCTGGTTCACAGCAGCGGCAGATGCAGCTCATGTGCGACATCCTGGTCCACGACAGTAAATCAAGTTCGTGTCTGAACGATGAGCAGAAATCTCTGTTAGCAGCGTTCGAGCACAGAGGAGGAAACGTGACTCAGCAGCGGAGCAGCAAACGGAAAGTTCACTCAAATATTAAAGATAAGACAAAGGGAAGAGGGAAACAATTCCTTAGTAGTTTTGATTGATGTTCCTAATAATGAGTGGATTTGTCTCTTCAGGTTGTCAGTGATTGACGAGTCGTCCTTCTTGTCTCACTCTGACATCAGCTACGACCGGACTGATGATGACGTGGTACGAACATGTATTTCAACACATGACAGGAAATTATCTGATCAAGTTTGAAAGTTAAGATTGAATTTTTTATTTATTCAAATTGGGCGTTTGTATTTAAAATAGCTGTTGCTATTAAAACATAAAAAAAAACCTTTAAGATATGTTCATGTAAGAAAAAACGTGTGAACTTCTGTTTGTATATAAATTCTGTAGAGTTAAAAATCTGTTTCCTGATTTTAAATATTTTAATAAAAATTGCTTTAATATTTTTTAGGATTTGGACTCGACTGTGATAAAACCTCTGAGATCTCGAGTCAGAGAGAAAAGGGTGAGTCAGTCCCCAGACGTCCCCTGGAGACGTCCCCTGGAGACGTCCCCTGGAGAAGTCCCCTGGAGAAGTCCCCTGGAGAAGTCCCCTGGAGACGTCCCTGATGCCAGACCATCTGACACTTGATGTTCTCTTGGTTCTCTGCAGCGCTCCTCGATGGGACCTGGTGTCGGCGTTACTGTTGTTAAGCGAGGAAGAGGCAGTAACGTGTCCTCAGAGCTGCTGGAGAGAAAAACTTTAGAGAAGGTGAACGGATCAATTCAATGACTTGATGGGTAATTTGATAATCCATCAATTACCAATAAATTAAAGATCTAACAGATGTATTTATAGATATTTAGCACAGAGGATACTTCATAGAAAGCAGAAGGAGATAAAACACTAAGAACTGAATGTTGAATCAGAACATGAGGAGAAGTTGTTACGCTCAGTTATTTGTATTTTAAATGTTGACATTAAAAGTGTGAAGGTGAGTATTTTTGTGACTCAGGAGGTCGAGACGATCGTGAAGGCGTCGGTGACGACTCCGGACACTCGAGGTCAGATTCACATGGTCGTAGGAATCACTCAGGAATCTCCTGAACGTCCAGCACAGAGCGACAGTCAGGAATGTTCAGTGGTTGGAGGTGAATTGAATCTTTTTATCATAATATTATATCTGTTTTATTATTAATGGTCATATCAGTCAATTCACCTTCCCGATGCTTCATTTAGTCTCAGCCAGGATTTATAGTCATTTTTTCATCAGTGCGTTGAAGAACAAAAGAACTCAAATCAAGCATATATGTAGATTAACTTTTTTATTCATAAAATAAATTCTTGAAAAATAGATAGTTGATGAATGTTCTTTTTTTTTATGAAGAGAGTTGGAAGTGACCATAAAAATTATAATAACTATAATATATAATGATGAATAAAAACTGATGTGTTGATTATTTGTCAGATCAAACATCGGTGTGGTTTCCATCTGAAGAGACGGAGCCTGAATCTGAAGATCGTTCGTTAGTCACTTCACTTCACATCTACAGAGCTGAAAAAACCCAGAAACATGTTTTTCTTTCTAAAACGGTAAAATCCCTAAGATGCACGATGAACATCGACCTCACTGAGCCACCATCCTGACCTGCTGCTGTGATTCACCCTCCTAACCCTGCAGGTGATCCGACCGGAGACCTGCTCGCCGTGTGGTAAGAGGATCCGCTTTGGGAAGATGGCTGTGAAGTGTAGAAACTGTCGCCTGGTCGCTCATCCAGAGTGCAAACAGAAATTCATTAATGGCTGCTCGGCCACCGCCGCAGGAGCTTCAGCTCCGATGGTTTGTCAGTTTTTTGTCAGAATTTTTACTGTGACAGCTTCACAGATTATCTGATTTAAAGTTTGATTTTATACCTCTAGATTTAAACCTGCAGAATCAATCTCCAGATCAAACCTCTAGAATTAACCTCCCTGTTAACACTCCACAATAAGGCTCCAGATTAAACCTTCAGATTAGACCTCCAGGTTAACCTGTAGTTAAAACATCCGTATTAATGTGTTGGTGTAAAGCCCCAGATTAATGTTTAGACTAGAATCTGGAGGATCAATACCTGGATTAAACCTCGAGATTAATGTTCCAAATAATTCCAGACCTACAATTGAATCAAAAAACTAAAGAAACTTTTTTCAGGATTCATTGGAAAGTTTCGCTCCGGTGACTCATCCCAGAATCCCTCGGTTAATCCAAGAGTGTGTGACAGAGATTGAAAGGCGGGGCCTGCAGGAGGTGAGTTGATGTTATTCAAATTGTAGATTAAATCAGATTAAAGCCCCTACATTGAACTTTTCATTTTCATTAATTTTGCCGGCTCTGTGGACGGCGGGTTGGGGTTGTTTCCACCAGTGTGTATTGCCGTCTCAAATTAACGTAGGATCTGTGGGGCAGGTTTTCATGATGCTTTGAAACTGGTGAGTTAAACCTCACCCTTAATTAAAAAGTGGACGTATTCACTAAGTGGTTTTTTTGCTTTGAAACCTTGAAATGTTTTGCTTGTGGTTTATAACCTAATCTGCGATTTTTATTTGTGGTTTTAATTACCCTCGCCAGAGAAAACACAAGGTCAAGCTGATGTGGGGACAGAGGATCACTGCTCTGTCACAGACCACAGCTGGTCTATGGACACGTGATTCCTTTATAGTCTTGTTTCTCCAGTTTTTCACTGACCATGAAATATATGAATGTCATTTATCATGTTTTTGTACATTGTAAATATGATGGTTTAAAAATCGACATCTCTCCCACTCCCTGTCTGCAGCGGGGTCTGTACCGTGTCCCTGGCGGCGGCCGTGTGGTGAAGGATCTCAGAGATCGCTTCATTCAGGGGAAAACGTCGCTCATGCTCAGTCATATTCATGACGTCCATGTTGTTTGTGGACTTCTCAAAGACTTTCTGAGGAAACTAAACGAACCTCTGGTGACGTTCAAACTGCACCGCACCTTCATGGAGGCTTCAGGTATGAACACGGAATATTTCCACATGTTCTGACAATGATAAAATCAATGAGATCATCACACACAAATATAAATATTAAATATATTTCCGGCACAGTGTTTGAAATCTAATTTGCAGCATTGTGAGATCCAGACTTAAATGTATTCATGCAATAATATATTCATATGCATTAATGTAATTAACAAATATCTTTAACCTTAGTCGTAGCTTAATATTTTTTTTAAACACAAAATATTCTCCATAATTTAAATTAGTTTTAAGTATTTATCTACCCCGTTTAATGTGATTGCTAGTGACTTTCATATTTTTGTTGTAAAGCACTTGTTTGTATTAAAAGTGCTACACAAAAGAAGTTATTAATGTTATTTCCAGTTGATGTGAGATAAGCTCTTCTTCATCACTGTGTTTCAGAGCTGTCTGACGAAGACAACAGCTCAGCCATCTTTTATCAGACCATAGCAGAACTACCCAAACCCAACAGAGACACTCTGGCTTTCCTCATGCTTCACTTACACAAGTAAGAACTTCCAGTGAACAGTTTTCGGTTTCTTCTTGTTGGTACGTGACATGTCGACAGTGCTTTCAGTTTCAATTACCACAATGTAGCACATGTGTTGAGCTGATGCAAGAAAAACAGTCAAATTTATGAAATAATAATTTCTCCTTTAAATGAATACATTTTATACTCTTGAATATTTAGTTGTCATTGAAAAGTATGTGGAGCAGAAGAGCCGTAAAACGAATCCAAGTTTTAATTTTGAATATAAAGGTTTATTGATTAAAACTTAAACTGCTGAAATTTTTATGAATGGTGGGATAAAAATATTTGTCTTTGTTTTACAAAACAAATATGTTCAAACTACCTTGTTGAACATCTTTACCTTCACAATGCATGCTGGGAAATGCGAGCTAGCATAATTAGATAATTAGTATATAAATTATTCATATATATATATATATATATATATATATATATATTCTGTAAATATATATATGAATAAAAGCAGACTGAGAACAGAACCGTGAGGAACTCAATCAACAGTTTGAACTGAACAGATCTTTACAAAACTTTTTCTTTAGCAGGAAATGATTTACAGTGATAAAGTATTGATTATTTCACAAAAGTAGTACGTTAAATTTCTTTTATATTTGGCTTGTGTTTTTTGAATTTTCAGAGTGATAAAGAGCCCTCAGTGTCAGATGGATCAGAATAATTTGGCGAGAGTCTTTGGACCAACTATAGTTGGTCATGGGATATCTGAACCTTCGCCCACGACGATCATGAGAGACACAAACACTCAACCGAAGGTCAGTTTTCACTTTCACCTCAAATTCATTCACCTGAACGAATAGCAAATGCTTTCTTTTGCACTCACAAACAAAATTAGATAAGATGAAAATCACATGTAAACAATCATCATTCAAATTTTTTTGCCTGACCTAAAAGACAGAATTAACGTGTATGTACATGAGTGTGTGAATTCATTGTGCACATCATTTCTCACAGGTTATTTGTCGACTCTTGTCTCTTCCTGAAGATTACTGGAGGCGTGTCCTGGCTGTTCATTCAGATAAAATTTCGTCCTTATCCTCCACCAATAAGACTCACGGTCAGGAACATGGACACGGTGAGTTAAAAAACTGACAGAGAGGTAATAAAATCATCGGTTCATACAGTTCAGTTTGTGTCGTGGGTTCAAATCACAGTTTTATCTTTTTTACTGAATGACATATACAGTGTCTGACATCACTTCCTGTCGCTGAGTTCCAGACAACTCGGATGTTGGATTTTCTGACTTGAAACTTCCAAGTTCCGACTTCCAATGCTTGGTAATAACATAAATGAGAAGCTGATGTTTATTTGGCTCATGATGGGACAATTCCACTCATACAGAAACAAAGAGAAGGAGGGAGACAACGGCATTTTATATTTGTATACTTTTTTTACTTGGAAACACATTCCAGTACATTAGAGTGAGACATCACGCGCTGTCACTCAATCTCACAAACAAGAGGTCAACAAAGGCTCTACGGCCTCAGCTACAATATTAAATCTCCAAATGTTTTGTGACGTCAAACAACTGCTGCTCCCTGAAGTCGTGGGTAGATACATTTGCCTCAAGTACGACTTTGAGTTGTGTGCATTGCACTTTTTTGAGGAGGTTGGAATTTTGTCTGGAAGCAGCATTAGGGGACACATGCAGTGATGTATCTTGTGACATGACTTCCTGTTTCTCAGTGAACAAGAAGTCAGAAATAAATCAAAATGTAAAGTTATTTCCATCCTGATTTGAATGAACAAAATCCAATTTTCCTCCACTTCTCTTTGTATATTCTTCACGTTATTTCATTCCTTGTTTTATTTTCAATTAAATCTGTTTTGTTGTTAATTGTATGAGTAACCAATTGTTAAAGGTTTCCTCTATGAATTGAATACATCTTTTTTCAGGAATTGTCAGTTTGTTTTTGCCTCGGAATTTTATTAGAGCCGTCAGCGAGAAGCACCTCGTACATTTTTTGCAGATCTTCAGTTATAAATAAGTTTTTTTTTTTTTAAAGGAAAAAAAAAACTGAATGTAAGTGTCCGATTGATGCACACCTGGTTCACCTTTCCAAACTCCTTACTGCTTGTCCTTGACATCTTTCCTTGACCTTGTAACGTATTCCATCAGGGTCAAGGAAAAGTGGTTAGGAAGGGAGATGATTTTAACTTTCCAAAAAAAGGGCCACAGGAATATGTCTCCTTTATTTTGAACATGTCCAGAGAATACAGTTGACCGTGTCATGTTCAGCATTTACACAAAGTCGGTCTGATCGTGAGCAAACATTGAACACACGTCTGTTGCCATGTTTTCATTCATAACTTTATTCTTCAGGTCCATTGTTTCAACCGTTGACGTCTCCAGAGTTGAACAGTTACTATAAAAGTGAAAGCAGAGGATCTGTGAGAGGAAGGATCAGAAACGCATTAACTAACACGTAAGACCACGACACATTAGATACAGGACGCTAAGCATAACTTTTCAGTAATCAGTTTATCAAACTCTTATTCCACTGCTTAATGTTTAAACAAAACAAATACTGTATAACTTGTCCTGGTGATAATATCTAATCACCTGAAGATGATTTAACTACAAAATTGTGAAAGAATATTACGAGAACTTATATCTATATTAAATGTTTTTTTATAGGGATGTAAATTTGAATACAAATAACATAGTTATCCAAATTACCCTGTCACATCACTGTAGTAGTGACTGAAGTTTACATTTTGTGTTTTTGTTTCTTACGTCAGTGGTCGGGTTCCAGCAGGAAGGAAGTTCTTCACTTCACCCAATTGATCCAATCACCTGTGAAATTGGAACCACTTGAATCTTAATTCAATAACAATGTGTCAAAGAATTTAGTAGAATTGTCCATTGATAATGTTCATAATCATGTTTTTTGTCTAAATAGAAAATGTGTCTATTTAGACAAAAAACAAACAAAAGGCTACTGTTGAGGAAAATAAACTTGTCGAGTTTTTTATGCAGAGTCTGTTTGTCATCGTTCACTGGGAAATAAAAAGAACTGGTCTTTAATATTCCCACTAAGTTTTAACCCTGTTTGATGTCTAGAAAAACTGTTGTGTTGCTTTGCATAGTTAAGGATTTAGTCAATCCAAATTCTGAATGAACATTTGAGAATAAACTTGAGTGACAAATATTATTACCTGTTGTTGATCATGACCATGAATTCGACTGGTGGCCTGAGAAAGAAACTATTCTTTATTGTTTCTTTACTACAGTAAATTTTCATCTAAGCTACAACATGAAAATGAATTGTAATGTGTGCATATTTGTATGTTGTACACCTGGTTTTGTTTTAGGGGTGACACAGGGTCCTCAAAGTGTCTGTGGACTTTGAATTGAAGAAAATGCTAACTATTAAAGATAAAATTACCTCCATGTAATTAAGGTTAAAAGTTTGAAATAAAGAATAAGTATTTAACCATAAGAATTGAAGTTATTTGTCGATGTCGGGGAAATTTCTATAAAGTCAAGGACAGAGTTACACAATTGTCTTCCTGTAAGTTTAATTCCTACATCTGCAGATGGACTCACCATACACTTCACCTGATGTGGCAGGTACAACGAGCAAAGAGCTAAGGAGAAATCAGATTCTTATCAATTATTAACCAAGAATGAATGAATGGATCCACTTCAGCACTCACAGCCTTCATAGGTAAGTGTACCAATGTGACATGAAGAGTCCTGGTGGAACTCAACAACCTGAAGTTCACCTGGATTAATACTGTCTTATGTTACAAATGTTTACTGCTGTTACCACTTTAAAAGTATGCATTACATATAAGTGTTGACATAACCTATGATATTCGTCATTGAATTGTACTCAGTACATTTTCAGATGACATGCCTGCTTTTTGCACATTTACCCTTTTTCTTATAATATATCAAACATGACGATCTCATATCTTAACTATGAAAGATTTAATTACTCTGACAGTAATTTAAGTAGTTTCATTAGAGAAATCAGTAAATGACAGCAGCACTCAGGTGGAACGTTTGGCACTGGAGCAGTTGCACCCCGTACTGTCAGATGCAGTCTGGATGAGGAACTGAATGCTCCGTGTCGTTCCTGCTGCTGCTTCCATCCTGTACTCTACAGGTTAGTAGTGGGTGAGAGTCTCCTACGTTAGCTCCTAAAGCCTCGCTTGATCACCACGGGTGTCATTGAGACGTGTTGACTGGTAAAACTTAGAAACTCCGCACTAGGTGGGCGGGGCTACATTCGCCTGTATAGGTGTTTAATTTACCTGCTCGTCGTCTTGCAGGCGGGTCGCGATTTACAGTGTGTTGTTCAGCTCCGACACACACAGACTCTGTAATTCATGTATTGTTATTGTGCCTTATAAAGACCAGTTATAAGCTAATGTTCAATAGGTCTATATTGTAAATGTTTATATTTCTTTATGAGTGATGATGTATATTAAAATGTTTGGAGGAAAGAGACATCATAATAATTGAATGTATGTTTTATGTACTTAAAAATGTAGTTACACTCAAAGAAATGCTTGTACTTGAAATTGTGTTTAATTTGAATAAGATGCAGTCTGGATGTGGAACTGAATGCTCCGTGTCGTTACTGCTGCTGCATTCATGCTGTATTCTACAGATATACTTTGTTGCTGTGGTAATAATTTTGGGACCCATAACATATATCTCCAACCAATACTTTGACGTTAAAAAATTAATCTAACATTAGGGTAAAATGAGGCAAAAATTGAGGTACGAACCTTCTTGGTGTTGTCAGAACATGCTAGCACATTGATGCTTATGGTTAGAGTGTGTGTGTCCAAGCAACTTCGACGAAGAAAGAAATCATTTTGTAATAAGTTTTTTTTTTGGGGGGGGGCGCCAGGAGTGAAGCTTGCCTAGAGCGCCAAATGTGCTAGGGCCGGCCCTGGTTAGATGGTGACGATTATATCCAGGGCCTGACTTCACAGATCCACTGTAATGCACGGGCCCTCCGAGGACCTCTGGTGGTGCTCCTAAACTGATAATAATGCAGTTATTACACGCTGAAAATACAGATAGGTAGACTATTTCCATTAAAGAGGCTGCAAATGCAGATAAACAAACTATATACAAAGCATTTTATATGCTTAAATCTCTCCACTCGTCCGAGGGAGGGTTCGTGGCTTAGTCAGGTAAGTAAGGTAAGTCAAATTTTGATTTAGTCTGGAAGCCCTGTCGCGACGTTTTGAAATGTTTGTATCAAGGGCTGGTAAGTATGTCAGTTAGATTAGTCAAAATATTTGTCTTTTCTTCAGGCAAGGGCTGGTAAGTATTTCAATTAGAAATAGTCATTGTATAACCCCCACGGTGGGCCACTGTGAGATCTTAGTTCCCTGATCCTTCTCTGGTTAGGGTTAGGATTAGGGATGAAAGCACATTGGAGAAGGAGATATTCTTGAATAACTTTTTCTCTGAAGGTCAAAGAGACTTGGAAAGGTGTTGTGTCTGGACTTATTTGTCCAGACACAACACCTACTACTACTGCGGATCGATTGGTACCATCCACGAGCTTCTACGACCTTCGGAAGGGGTCGAACGACCAAATTCCCAGAAGTGGGAGGAGCTAGTTAGGAATTAAGTATTTCTGGTGGAATTTCTCTTCACTCCTGCACTCTTACCTTTCAGGTTCAATCAAGAGGGGCCTGATGTGTATCCAGACCACTGCCTCCTTGGCCCCCCCTGGCACCCATGATTGGGCCCCCTGAAGAGCTCCTGTGCCCCATACACCGCACAGCCCCTGAAGATGCTTCACTATCATTCTTACAAGCGACTGATCTTGGATTTCTCCATGATTGGTGTAAAGAGCTGATATTTCTGTGGGGCACATCTATTCTGTGTGTGCGCACCTTCGTTGGGGTTAGGGTTAATTCTGAATTGTGAATTTTATATAATAAAATTATATTTATTAGGAGAACTCTCTCTTGGGATGGTAAATATCCTATTATTTTAACTTTTGGTGGCTTATATGCAGAGATATTTAAGAAAAACGGGATTGTAATTAGGCACTCACAGCATGCATTGCGTGCTTAGGAGATATTCTTGAATAACTTTTTTTGTGAAGGTCGTAGAGACTTTCTACGACCATCGGAAGGGGTCGAACGACCGAATCGCAAAAGTGGGCGGGGTTAGGTTTAGGGTTAGGGTTAGGGTTGGGTTAGGGTTAGAGTTCAGGGTTCATGATTATGGTTTATTTGCACTGGCCTATTGATCTTAAAGTGGTGGCAAGGTTAGGGTTAGGGTTAGGATAGGGGAAATTGATCCGCCTCCTTTTAAAGGTGGCGGAAGGTGCGGTCCTTCCTCCAGGGGGCTACCTGGTCCCTATTGCGTTGGTAGAGACGACCTTGTCGTTTCCCATATGCCACCGTCGTCCAACCTCTGTCATTCGGGTCATAATAGGTCATGTTTATGTTGTGGTAGTGTTAGTGTATGTGTGAATTTGTAATATTAGTCCGTGTCGCCTTTGTTATTTATATATAATGAATTATAATTTTTAATATAGTTGTAGTTGTTTTCTATTTATTAAGAAGATATTTATAATAAATTTTGTATATAAAATGTCCAATTTATGAAATAAAATCAAAAACTTCAAAAAATAAAAAAAGTGAAAATAAAAATAAAAAATGAAAAACACGTGACCGAGTCACTCGTGTTAACGTGCCACCTGACGACGTTTCGACCCTCTTGGGTCTTCTTCAGGTCAAAAAGGCACGTATGATGGGAAGAAATGGCTACCAGTTCTGAGCAGTGAGGTCTTTCCCCTACGAAGATCAGAGCAACAGTGAGGAGACGGAGGGCTCCTCTATATATAGGCTGGACCTCAGACTCCTCCCCCCTGTTGATTCTAATGTGAGCTTCACTTCTTGTGGCTGTGAATCATCCTGATACCGTGTATCTATGGATTTTTAAACTTGTTTATATATTTTCTTCTGTTTATAATTTTTTATATATTTTATATTTTTTATAAAAATTAAAAAAATTAACAAAATGAACTTGTGACTTTATGATTTTAAACTGTTCTTGTTCTAACTTATTCATAAACAATGTGTTCTGTATTTGAGCTTGTTAATTTACTATAAAGCAATAAAAAAATAAAAAAAATATTAATAAAAACAGAGACTTTAGGTTTAGGCATAGAATAAAAAATGGTTAGGGTTAGGGCTATGATCCCTGGCTAGGTTTTAAACAGAGCAAATCTGAATTAGGGTTAGACCCTAGTAATAACTTAGGTTTAGGCATACAATAAAAATTATTTAGGGTTAGGGCTAGGTTTAGAAGATCTATCTCGATGACTCCCCCCGCTTCGTCCGACGACTGGGCAGTTTGGTCTGGGGAGCCAAAGGCAATGCACTGGCCGACGCACGTTGTCAGCACTCTCACAGTCTCACATATCCCCTTTTGCCGAATTGTTTTTTTAAATTTGATTTGAAGGTTGTTGAATTTTAACGGAGTTGGTTGGGCTATTTTTATCTATAGGCACTATTTTGATTTCCTAGTTTTATGGAACACATAATCAGTAGTGGACCTCAGGGTCATTGGATGTTTCGGCCATTACCACCAGACACCCTCTCCCAAGGAAGGCCCCGCCAGGGTTGATCGGACCCCAGGGTGTGTCCAACTAAGTTTATAGTAATCTAATTGTAAGGTAATTTTAAAAAGGATTCACGGTTTTATTAGGATCAACTGGTTAAGTTTAGGCAATAGATTTAAATGGTTAGGTTTAGGGTTAAGGTTAAGGCTAAGGTTCATCAATCAATCAAATTTTATTTGTATAGCCCATATTCACAAATTACAATTCATCTCATAGGGCTTTAACAGGGTGTGACATCCTCTGTCCTTAACCCTCAGCAAGAGTAAGGAAAAACTACAAAAAACCCTTTTAACAGGGTAAAAATATGTAGAAACCTCAGAGAGAGCCACATGTGAGGGATCCCTCTCCCAGGACGGACAGAAGTGCAATAGATGCCACGTGCAGGAGAACATCATCAATAATCAAAGTCTCTAGCAGCATTGATGAAGCACAGTCCATGCTCAGCAACCATCTAGACCACGATCCACCATCCAGACCAGACGCCACTTCAGTCCTCAGTCACCGTCCACCGCCGCCCACCAGGAGGACCCATCACAAGCCACCACTGCGGTCCTGGTCCACCGCCCGTGCCCAATGCCAACGCGACACAGGGTCCGCCACCAGCACCACGATCAGCCCACATGACTCAGAATCCGCCACACTGGATCCAACACCGCGACCCCCGGTGCGCGATCCACAAACCGTAATCCATGGTGCGGCCACAGAGGCCCTGGATCTGCGGGTGATAAAGCAAAGGGATTCCGGGGAAGGGGGATAGGGATGGAGAAGAGGAAGGAGAAGCTGGAAAGAGAAGCTCCGTGTGTCATGTGTCATAAAATAGAACAAGTAACGTTCTGGCGCACTAATTAGCTCTAACTATAAGCTTTATCAAAAAGAAAGGTTTTGAGCCTACTTTTAAACGAACAGATGGTGACTGCCTCCCGAACTGAAAGTGGTAGATTATTCCACAGCCGAGGGGCTTGATGGCTAAAAGCTCTGGCTCCTACTCTACTTTTAGAGAATTTAGGGACGACAAGTAGGCTTGAATTCTGGGAGCGGAGTGCTCTAGTGGGTTTATAAGGTATTAACAGCTCTTTAAGGTATAAAGGCGCTATATTATTAAGGGCCTTGAAGGTGAGGAGGAGAATTTTAAATTCTATTCTAGATTTAACTGGAAGCCAGTGTAGCGATGCTAATATTGGAGAAATGTGCTCTCTTCTCTTTGTTCTCGTCAGGACACGTGCTGCAGCATTTTGGACAAGCTGTAGAGTCTTTAACGACTTCCTGCTGGAGCCTGATAATAATGAATTACAATAGTCCAGTCTCGATGTAACAAAGGCGTGGACTAGTTTTTCTGCATCTTTTTGTGAAAGGACATGTCTAATTTTTGAAATATTACGCAAGTGGAAAAAAGCGGTCCTAGAAATTTGTTTTAAGTGACTATTAAAGGATAAATCAGGATCGAAGATCACTCCCAAGTTAGGTTAAGGTTACGTTTTTAAGGTTAGGGTTAGGGTTAGGGTTAGGGGTTAGGGGTTAGGGTTAGGGTCAGGGTTAGGGTTAGGTTTTTGAAGGGTTAGGGTTAGGGTTAGGGTTAGGGTTAGGTTTGGGTTAGGTTTGGGTTAGGGTTGGGGTTTAGGATTCAGGGGTTTGATTTTTGTGGCACTGGCCTACTGACCTATTTCGTTCAAACCGGTTGGAAATTTGACAGTGTGGTGATAGTCAGGTTGGTAGAGTACAGCTCCACCATCCCGGGGACCAGGGTTCAATCCCCAGGCAGAGCACAACAGTCAGGACCATGGGGCAGAGAAAGGGGCAGGTCAGGGTTAGGGTTAGGGTCAGGGTTAGGGTCAGGGTTAGGGTCAGGGTTAGGGTTGGGTTAGGGTTAGAGTTCAGGGTTCATGAGTATGGTTTATTTGCACTGGCCTATTGATCTTAAAGTGGTGGCACGGTTGGAGGAGCTCCGCTCCCTCTAACGGGGGACCAGGGTATGATCCCCAGGCAGAGCACGTCTGCAAGGACCATGGGACAGAGAAAGGATGAATACGGTTGCTGCCTGGGTTGGAGTATTTGTTGGGCGTCATTCTGTCTAAATTTTATGGAGGAAAATAAAATTAAAAAACTAAGTAAACCTGGTTGGGGATTAATTTTATCTATGAAGGTGGTATTTTATTACTGGAGTAACATAGACTAATGAAAAATGGGGATTTATGGAAACAAAATTGTAAAATGAATAATGGTGTAGTGGCAGAGATGACGCCCCTGGCCCAGAGAATCCTAGTTCGATTCCCCCCGAGGCATGTGTGTTAAAGTGGTGCCTTGGGGGGCCTGAGTGGACCCAGGCAGCACGGCTGGTTGTAGAGGGAAAAAAAACAAAAGGGGGGAGGGGGAAAGGGGAAAACACGGGGGAGTTGATAAGGAAGACTACATGAGAGGGAAATTTAAACTGATTGTCGGGTGGGTGTCCTATGAGTGTACTTAATTGTCATTGAGGCCTGTTGGCGTGATTGTACCTAATTTAAAAATCCATAATTTTTCTGTCCTCTTTCTCTGCCCAATGGTCCAATGGTCTTCTGATTCTAGACCAGAGATTATAAGATTATTGACGGAGTGGAGCTGAAAATGGTTAATGAGGGGGGTGGTTAACTTGCCTTCCCCAATGTTATATATGTGTTGTTTTAATCGGGTGAGTATGGAGTGTTTTGTTTCCCCGATATAATGTTTATTGCAGGTGGTGCATGTAATGATGTAAATGACGTTGGTGGTGTGGAGTGTAAATGTACCTAATGTGGGGAATGCTGTATTGCTGTGAGGGTTTGAAATAAATTTTCTGTTTTTATAGTGTGTGTGGTATTGTGTTTGTGTTGGTGGTTTGTTATCAGAGTATTTTGACCTTATTAGTAAACTGTGGAGGTTTTTGTTTTTCCTGTAAGCTGATATGATGACGTGATTTTGGAAAGCCGGCTGTAGGGTTTGAGTATGAATGAAGTTCTGTTTGATGATGTTATGTAAACCTTTGATTCTATGTGAGAAGGTAGATATGAATGGTACCGGGACACGGGGTGGAGCAATCCGGGGAATGGAGCGAGTGGGAGCGAGAGACGCCAAAGTGCTGGTCTTGATATGGCGGAGGAAGCGTTTGGAGTAGCCCCTAGACCTGAGACTACAAAATAGAATGGAGATGGAAGAATGCAGGTCTATTACACGGGATGATATTCTGTGAAAACGGATGATTTGAGATTTAATAATGCCTTTAAATGTGTGTTTCGGATGATAGCTAGTTTTATGGAGAAGGGCGTGTGTGTCTGTTGTTTTAAAGTAAACTTTGGTAAGTAGTTGTGAGTATGACAAGTTTTTTGACCGGTCAAAAAAAACAGTTGTATCTAAAAAATTAACTTGTAGTGGATCTATGATGTACTTAACTTTAATAGACTGATGGTGGCTATTCAATGTGTCAATGAAATCAGAAAATAAAGAAATGTCATGTTGCCATATTCCAAAAATGTCATCTAAAAATCTGAGGTAGGTGAGGGGTTTGTGGGTGCACTTGGCCAATGCCTCTCGCTCCCACTCGCTCAGGTAAATGTTTGCATATGACGGGGCGTATCGCTGACCCATGGCCGTTCCGTGGATTTGCAGGAATTGTTTGTTATTGAATGAAAAGTCGTTATTGTTGAGGCAGATGGTAAGGAGTTGAATAATTTCTTTGTCCGGTCTATTGTTGTCGGGGTTGTTATTGAAGTTGGATATTATAGCCTTGATACCGATTTGTGTATTGATATTTGTGTATAGACTGTCTATGTCGATTGTAAATAAGTATGACTGATTTGGAACAACCATGGGCCGGATGGTATCTATAAAATGATAAGTGTCCTTGATGTAACTTGGGTGTTTATTGGAAAGGGGTCCAAGGAAATGTTCGATGTATTCTGAGATATGGTATGATGTACTATTGCAATCTGAGACTATTGGTCTGCCGGGAGGAACCTCATAGGGTACGGTCCATGATGGGGGTTCCTTGTGGATTTTGGGTAATAGATAGAACTGGCGGGGGCGGGGTTGGTCGGGGCCAAACAGGTAGATTTTTTGCTTGTGGTTAATGGTTTTATTGTCATATAAAGTTTGTATAATACTACGGAGGAGTGGTTGGGTTTGACTTTGTAGGTCTGACGGAATGGGTTTATAATGTGTGGTGTTTGAGAGTTGTCTATTTGCCTCCAGTAAATACTGCTGTCTATCCATAATGACTATTTTTGAACCTTTGTCCGCGGGTTTAATGATAATATTAGGATTTTGGGTAAGTTCTTCTAAGGCCCTGCGTTCAGGCCCCGAGAGGTTGTCAACAACGTCCCCTGGGGGCCGGTAATAACGCAGGGCCTGTTTGTTCTTTTGCACCAGGTTTATTGTGGCTGTGTGTGATTGAGCCGTGGTGGGTTCCCAATTAGACCTGTGAATGAAGGGTGTCTGAATGTGGTCCGGTTTATTATAGAAATAACTGATGATCTTTAACCTTCTGTTGTATTGGTGTAAATCCCTATGAAATTCCTCCCAGTCAAACTGTAATGGGCGTGGGATGAATGAAAGACCCCTTTCCAATAACCGGATCTGATCTGAAGTTGGAGTAAATAGTGTGGATAAGTTAAGTATGTTTGCTGTAGAGCTCCACCCCAAGTCGACTGCAGGGTCAGTATGGGGCATAGGGTTTGGAGGGTTAGGGTTAGGGTTAGGATTAGGGTTGGGGTTGGGGTTAAGGTTAGGGTTAGGGTTAGGGTTAGGGTTGGGATTAGAAGGTTTAGGGTTAGGGTTAGGGTTAGGGGTGGCGTTTGTGCCCGGTTTGGGTTTGGGTCTTACTATAAATTTAACTGTTTGAGCCAGTAATCGAAAATGAGTTGCGCGGTAGCCGGCTTCCAATGGATGTTGTCCTTTTCTGTTACAAATGTGTCGTGAGGGATCTCTGCTAAAAATGGGAAGTATGTGGCTATTGTGTTGTTGATGTATTTTAAATTGTACTGTTGTTTAACGCTGAGGTTGTCTGAGAAGTTTATGATAGGGAAGTAGATGTCGGCATTAGGGAAGGCAAGTTGGGCCTGTTTGTATAGAGATTTTAACTGTTTGCAGGAAGTCTGCCTGGGGTCCTGGTCCTTATTATTGATCCCAATGGAGAGGACCACTATTTTTGTGTTGGGGTTGGGTACCGTTTTTTCACATATCTTTAAAAAGTGGTACATGTTAGCCCCCGGGTAGCTGTCTAATTGTAAGTCTGGGTTGTTGTGGGGGGGGATTCGATTGATGTTGGAATCCCCCAACACCAGGACTGGTCTACGGCTTTTGAAAGACCAGTCCTGGAGTTTCCTGGTGTGTCGGGCGATGTGTGATGTGGGATGGTATTTACCTGATGTGGGAGTGTGTGGTGGTAGGCTGAATGGGGAGGAGGTGGAGGAGGGTCCTGTGGGGCTATCCTCGGGGGGTGGAGGTGTGCTGGACCCCCGAACGGCACAAGTGGGAGGTGGACTTCCGCGGAGAAGTGGTAGGGAGGTCTCAGATACGGCTTGAGTGGCAATATTAGCCTTTAATTGCCCGCTCATCATGTTAGGTGACCCTCCCGTTATGGTTGTCGGGGCTCCTCGCTGTTCCATTGTGCCAGTCCGGGGACCAGCAACACCTGTGGGTGTAGAAGGGGGAGAGGAAATGGTATCAAGGTTGATGGTTGAAACATTTGAATAACTGTGGGTGTTGAGTGATATGGACTGTAGTTCTAGGGTATTGTTTTGTGTGTCTGGTACTGGATGAATTAGGACTTCTGTTTGCTGTGTCCGTCTTCCTGTACTGATAGTAGGTGAGTCGGGGGTACTGGGGCTTAGGGGTAGTCGTGTCATAGGGGTTTTCCGTCTAGTCACTGTCGGTAGGATGGGGGAGAGTTTGGGGTTGGGTTTTGAGATGATTTCTGCCCCCTGGGAGACCGGTTCGGGTCCCCAGGAGACTACTTTCTTGCCCCTCACTGAGGGAGGGGTGGAGGTGTTTGGGTCAGGAGGGGTTTGTCTTGTAGTCAGATGTAGAGGTGCCCTCTGTGTTTGTAGAGGGCCCTTGTTATATATTGGGTAGGTCGGAAGTCCGTACAGTGGTTTTCGTCTTGGTTTGGGTATGGGGTGGTCAGGTAGTGTCGGTTGTAGGGGGGGCCTGGTTTGGGGTAAGGGGAATGTCTTCTGTCTGTTGGTCTGGTATGGGTGGTCATGTCTGGGTCGTTGAGGTTGCGGTTGTAGGCCATCCAGTGTTGTCTGGCACTGGGTGGGGGTGGGGAGTAGTGGTGTCCGGGGCTGTTGAATTGGAAAGGGCTGAAATGCAGGGGGTAACTTACTGATGACTGGTAGTGGTGGGAATTCCTCTTCATCGGATAATTCCGGGATGGTGGAGAGGGAGCCCTCCAACCTGCTCTTAGGGTTGAGAAAAGTTTTATTGTTCTTAATGATGTTACGTTGCAGTATACCTTCTGTTGCCTTGATGGTGTCCGCCCGGAGTCTCTGGCCATACCGCTTCCTAGCCCATCCGGTAGCTATTTGAAACGCTATGGGGTTGTGTGGTGTGTGGCCGAGGGTATGTATTGTATTGGTGTAATGTTCCCGTAATATAGCCATGTTTGTTTTCATCCAGTTGTCCGTATTGTTTTTGATCTTGTGACGTGTGGTGTCTGATGGTGTGGCCGGTTTGATGAAGTCCGTCAGTCTGGTGACCTGACGCATCATCCCAGGTGGGAAAGTGTTGGTGGTGAGTGAATTATCTGTTGTGTGTTTGTGGTGTATAGCCTGTATTAATTGAAATATTTGTTTAGAAGCGGTGCGGGTGGCTGGGTCCGGTACCTGATTCCATGTGTTGGTGGGTGCTGTGTTCATGTTTGTTAACCGGCGTGTATTGTTGTGTTTGTATTGTGAAGCTGAGTGTGTGTTTACAGACATCAGGGGTTGTGGGGCTGTGTTTGTGTGTGTGTGTGTGAGCTGTGGCCTGTGTCCTAGACCACTCATCGGTACGGGCTTTGCTCTGTTAAAAAACATTTTAAAAGTCACTGGAGGGGGCTCTTACCCTGGTAGTGTAGTTGGAGGTCACCTTTGTCCAGTAAATGGCTGATGGCTTGTTCCTCGGCCTTCCTAGTTGGAGCTGGGGTGACGTTAAGGCAGTGGTCCAGCAGAATGGGGTTCAGGTGCCTTTGGTTGTTGCCTGGTGGGTATCCCTGGTAGTGTAGGTCTCCTTGGTCCAGTAGTTGGCTGGGCCTCCCAAGTTGGAGCTGGGTTGGTGTTGGGCAGTGGTCCAGGAGGATGAGGATGAGTTCCAGGTGTATCCTAGTAAAAGAAGGGAACTCCAAAAAAAACGTCTCAGTATAACCAAGAGCGGGGGGGAGGTCTCCAGAAAAATAATTAATTAATAAGTTTTCCAAAAAAGGATTTTTAGGAAATAAGTCTCTGATAACCTCGTCCCAGCCGGGAGGAGGATCACAAGAAAAAAATAAATTAAAAGCAATATCAGATACAAAACTCCTACTGGTAAAAGCAAGGCCGCTTAAAACCAGAGTTTAAAAGATAGGAGTGTTGTTTAAAAAAATAGGGGGAGAGGCTTAGGCAGAAGTCCCTCAGGATGTTTAGTGCTATAAGCTTTGTTGAAAATTAGTAGCTTTTTAGTCCAAAAAACAAAGAATCAAAAAGCAAGAAAATCAAAAAGACAATACTCCAACTGGTAAAAAGCCAGGCTGCTTTAAAACCAGAGTTTTTAGAAGATAGGAGTCTTTGTCAGATACAAAACTCCTACTGGTAAAAGCAAGGCCGCTTAAAACCAGAGTTTAAAAGATAGGAGTGTTGTTTAAAAAAAATAGGGGGAGAGGCTTAGGCAGAAGTCCCTCAGGATGTTTAGTGCTATAAGCTTTGTTGAAAACTAGTAGCTTTTTAGTCCAAAAAACAAAGAATCAAAAAGCAAGAAAATCAAAAAGACAATACTCCAACTGGTAAAAAGCCAGGCTGCTTTAAAACCAGAGTTTTTAGAAGATAGGAGTCTTTGTCAGATACAAAACTCCTACTGGTAAAAGCAAGGCCGCTTAAAACCAGAGTTTAAAAGATAGGAGTGTTGTTTAAAAAAATAGGGGGAGAGGCTTAGGCAGAAGTCCCTCAGGATGTTTAGTGCTATAAGCTTTGTTGAAAACTAGTAGCTTTTTAGTCCAAAAAACAAAGAATCAAAAAGCAAGAAAATCAAAAAGACAATACTCCAACTGGTAAAAAGCCAGGCTGCTTTAAAACCAGAGTTTTTAGAAGATAGGAGTCTATTGTTTGATGTTCTAAGCTCTGTTTAAAACCGATAGCTTTTTAGTCCAAAAACCAAAAAAAGACAATACTCCAACTGGTTAAAAGCCAGGCTGCTTTAAAACCAGAGTTTTTTAGAGGATAGGAGTCTATTGCTTAATAAAAACGGGGAAAGGCTTAAGGCAAAAGCCACTCAGGGTGTTTTTGGAACGAGTGGCTTAGTTAAAAGGCAAAAACAAAAGACCCAACTGGTTAAAAGCAAGGCTGTTTAAATACCAGAGTGTGGAAAGAGTCAATTGTTTTAAGCATAAGGAAGGCCTCAGGCAGCAGCCCCCCAGGACATTCAAAAAACTAGCTTTAATAGTTAAAAACAAATCTTCTAATAGTTAAAAAGCAAGGCTGCTTTAAAACCAGAGTTTTAAAAGATAAAAGAGTCTAAGCTGACGTACCGTTGAGTAGTATTTAGGATCCTGACGTTTCGCATTGGTCGATGCTTCTTCAGAGGATGTGTGGACAAGACCGACAGCTCTGGTGGTTATAAAGTGTTGGAGGAGGGGATGTGTGCCCCTCCCCCAAGGCTCAAACCACCAATCAGTAAGTAGTGTTGTGAGTAGGTCTGTTGTGATAGGGCTAGGAGGGTAGGCCATTTTGTATGGTTTCCCTCCAATATATTTGAATCTTGGAGGGAAAATGGTTATCCCATATGATTGGTCCCCTTGGGGGGCGGCGGCCAGAAGGTATTGTGAGTATGTGTGTTCTAGTTTAATGTTGAAAACAGCCTGTGTGTGGCTTACCAGGATGGCTCCCGGTCTATCATGTGGAGGACTCCCCCATTAGGGATAGAAGTCCCTAGAACTTTTTGAAAGATCTGGGGAGGGGGAAAAAAAAGGGGGGGGTTTTTTAGTTGTTCTTGCTAAATGTTGGAACAGCCAGTGTGTGGCGTAACAGGATGGGTCCCGGTCTCTCAAGTGGGGGATCCGGGTTCAAACCCCCTTGGACTCCCCCAATAGGGATGGAAATCCTCAGAATTTTTTGAAAGGTCTGGGGAGGGGGGGAGGTTTTGTTGTTCTTGCTGAATGTTGGAACAGCCAGTGTGTGGCTTAACAGGATGAGTCCCGGTCTCTCATGTGGAGGACCCGGGTTCAAGACCCCTGGACTGGGGGGCTCTTTTTTTGTTTTGTATGTACAGTAGGTTCCAACCGAATTGTATCTGCAGGTCAGTGGCACGGGCGGGGTTAGGTTTGGGTTAGGATTGGGGTTCAGGGTTCAGGGTTTTGATTTTTTTTTGCACTGGCCTACTGACCTGTTTTGTGAAATCTGGTTTGGAAGTTTAGGTTAGGGTGAATCCAGGAGGTTATTTCATAAGATGGTCGTGGTCAGGTTGGTAGAGCACAACCTCCACCATCCGGGGGACCAGGGTTCGATCCCCAGGCAGAGTGCATCAGCAGGGACCATGGGGCAGAGAAAGAGGCGGGTCAGGATGCTCCCCGGGCCTGTCGCAACTGGATGGGATTGTCATTAAGGCCCGTAGGCACAATGGTGTTCATTTTATGAATCCACAGTTTTTCCGCCCGCTTTCTCTGCCCAACAGTCCATTGGTCGTTAGTCTCCAAACCTGATATTATTAAGTTATTGGTGGGGTGTTGTTGAAAATGGTTGACCAGGTGGGTGGTTAATTTGCCTTCCCCAATGTTGTAGAGATGTTGCCTGAGTCGGATGAGGATAGAATGTTTGGTTTCGCCGATATAGTGTTTATTGCAGGTGGTGCATGTAATAATGTATACTACGTTGCTGGTGTTTAATGTAAATGAGCCTAATGTAGGGAATGCCGTATTGCTATGGGGGTTTGAAATGAATTTTCTGTGTCTGTAGTGTGTGTGGTATTGTGTTTGTGTTGATGGTTTGTTGTCTGAGTATTTTGATTTTATTAATAGGCTATGAAGGTTCTTATTTTTCCTGTATGAAGATATGGTGGTATGATTATGGAAAGCCGGATGTATTGTTTGGGTATGGGTAAAGTTCCGTTTGATGGTATTATGTAATCCGGTGATTCTATTAGAGAAGGTAGATATAAATGGTATTAAAACGGGGTTGAGGTCAGGGTTATTGGGCCGGTGAATGATGGTGGTCCCGGAGGGGTTAGGTTTAGGATTTGGGTCATGGTTAGCGTTGGGAGGGTTGGGGTTAGGGTTAGGCTTGGGAGAGTTGGGGTTAGGGTTAGGTTTGGGGAAGGTTTGGTTAGGGTTAGGGTTAGGTTTGGGAACGCTGGGGTTAGGATTAGGCTTGGGGAAGGATTGGTTAGGGTTAGGACATGGGTATGGGTCAGGGTTAGGTTTAGGAAAGCTGGGGTTAGGGTTAGGCTTGGGGAAGGGTTGGTTAGGGTTAGGGTTAGGTTTGGGAACGCTGGGGTTAGGATTAGGCTTGGGGAAGGATTGGTTAGGGTTAGGACATGGGTATGGGTCAGGGTTAGGTTTAGGAAAGCTGGGGTTAGGGTTAGGCTTGGGGAAGGGTTGGTTAGGGTTAGGGTTAGGTTTGGGAACGCTGGGGTTAGGATTAGGCTTGGGGAAGGATTGGTTAGGGTTAGGACATGGGTATGGGTTAGGGTTAGGGTTAGGGTTAGGGTTAGGGTTAGGGTTGGGTTAGGGTTAGAGTTCAGGGTTCATGAGTATGGTTTATTTGCACTGGCCTATTGATCTTAAAGTGGTGGCACGGTTGGAGGAGCTCCGCTCCCTCTAACGGGGGACCAGGGTATGATCCCCAGGCAGAGCACGTCTGCAAGGACCATGGGACAGAGAAAGGATGAATACGGTTGCTGCCTGGGTTGGAGTATTTGTTGGGCGTCATTCTGTCTAAATTTTATGGAGGAAAATAAAATTAAAAAACTAAGTAAACCTGGTTGGGGATTAATTTTATCTATGAAGGTGGTATTTTATTACTGGAGTAACATAGACTAATGAAAAATGGGGATTTATGGAAACAAAATTGTAAAATGAATAATGGTGTAGTGGCAGAGATGACGCCCCTGGCCCAGAGAATCCTAGTTCGATTCCCCCCGAGGCATGTGTGTTAAAGTGGTGCCTTGGGGGGCCTGAGTGGACCCAGGCAGCACGGCTGGTTGTAGAGGGAAAAAAAACAAAAGGGGGGAGGGGGAAAGGGGAAAACACGGGGGAGTTGATAAGGAAGACTACATGAGAGGGAAATTTAAACTGATTGTCGGGTGGGTGTCCTATGAGTGTACTTAATTGTCATTGAGGCCTGTTGGCGTGATTGTACCTAATTTAAAAATCCATAATTTTTCTGTCCTCTTTCTCTGCCCAATGGTCCAATGGTCTTCTGATTCTAGACCAGAGATTATAAGATTATTGACGGAGTGGAGCTGAAAATGGTTAATGAGGGGGGTGGTTAACTTGCCTTCCCCAATGTTATATATGTGTTGTTTTAATCGGGTGAGTATGGAGTGTTTTGTTTCCCCGATATAATGTTTATTGCAGGTGGTGCATGTAATGATGTAAATGACGTTGGTGGTGTGGAGTGTAAATGTACCTAATGTGGGGAATGCTGTATTGCTGTGAGGGTTTGAAATAAATTTTCTGTTTTTATAGTGTGTGTGGTATTGTGTTTGTGTTGGTGGTTTGTTATCAGAGTATTTTGACCTTATTAGTAAACTGTGGAGGTTTTTGTTTTTCCTGTAAGCTGATATGATGACGTGATTTTGGAAAGCCGGCTGTAGGGTTTGAGTATGAATGAAGTTCTGTTTGATGATGTTATGTAAACCTTTGATTCTATGTGAGAAGGTAGATATGAATGGTACCGGGACACGGGGTGGAGCAATCCGGGGAATGGAGCGAGTGGGAGCGAGAGACGCCAAAGTGCTGGTCTTGATATGGCGGAGGAAGCGTTTGGAGTAGCCCCTAGACCTGAGACTACAAAATAGAATGGAGATGGAAGAATGCAGGTCTATTACACGGGATGATATTCTGTGAAAACGGATGATTTGAGATTTAATAATGCCTTTAAATGTGTGTTTCGGATGATAGCTAGTTTTATGGAGAAGGGCGTGTGTGTCTGTTGTTTTAAAGTAAACTTTGGTAAGTAGTTGTGAGTATGACAAGTTTTTTGACCGGTCAAAAAAAACAGTTGTATCTAAAAAATTAACTTGTAGTGTATCTATGATGTACTTAACTTTAATAGACTGATGGTGGCTATTCAATGTGTCAATGAAATCAGAAAATAAAGAAATGTCATGTTGCCATATTCCAAAAATGTCATCTAAAAATCGGAGGTAGGTGAGGGGTTTGTGGGTGCACTTGGCCAATGCCTCTCGCTCCCACTCGCTCAGGTAAATGTTTGCATATGACGGGGCGTATCGCTGACCCATGGCCGTTCCGTGGATTTGCAGGAATTGTTTGTTATTGAATGAAAAGTCGTTATTGTTGAGGCAGATGGTAAGGAGTTGAATAATTTCTTTGTCCGGTCTATTGTTGTCGGGGTTGTTATTGAAGTTGGATATTATAGCCTTGATACCGATTTGTGTATTGATATTTGTGTATAGACTGTCTATGTCGATTGTAAATAAGTATGACTGATTTGGAACAACCATGGGCCGGATGGTATCTATAAAATGATAAGTGTCCTTGATGTAACTTGGGTGTTTATTGGAAAGGGGTCCAAGGAAATGTTCGATGTATTCTGAGATATGGTATGATGTACTATTGCAATCTGAGACTATTGGTCTGCCGGGAGGAACCTCATAGGGTACGGTCCATGATGGGGGTTCCTTGTGGATTTTGGGTAATAGATAGAACTGGCGGGGGCGGGGTTGGTCGGGGCCAAACAGGTAGATTTTTTGCTTGTGGTTAATGGTTTTATTGTCATATAAAGTTTGTATAATACTACGGAGGAGTGGTTGGGTTTGACTTTGTAGGTCTGACGGAATGGGTTTATAATGTGTGGTGTTTGAGAGTTGTCTATTTGCCTCCAGTAAATACTGCTGTCTATCCATAATGACTATTTTTGAACCTTTGTCCGCGGGTTTAATGATAATATTAGGATTTTGGGTAAGTTCTTCTAAGGCCCTGCGTTCAGGCCCCGAGAGGTTGTCAACAACGTCCCCTGGGGGCCGGTAATAACGCAGGGCCTGTTTGTTCTTTTGCACCAGGTTTATTGTGGCTGTGTGTGATTGAGCCGTGGTGGGTTCCCAATTAGACCTGTGAATGAAGGGTGTCTGAATGTGGTCCGGTTTATTATAGAAATAACTGATGATCTTTAACCTTCTGTTGTATTGGTGTAAATCCCTATGAAATTCCTCCCAGTCAAACTGTAATGGGCGTGGGATGAATGAAAGACCCCTTTCCAATAACCGGATCTGATCTGAAGTTGGAGTAAATAGTGTGGATAAGTTAAGTATGTTTGCTGTAGAGCTCCACCCCAAGTCGACTGCAGGGTCAGTATGGGGCATAGGGTTTGGAGGGTTAGGGTTAGGGTTAGGATTAGGGTTGGGGTTGGGGTTAAGGTTAGGGTTAGGGTTAGGGTTAGGGTTGGGATTAGAAGGTTTAGGGTTAGGGTTAGGGTTAGGGGTGGCGTTTGTGCCCGGTTTGGGTTTGGGTCTTACTATAAATTTAACTGTTTGAGCCAGTAATCGAAAATGAGTTGCGCGGTAGCCGGCTTCCAATGGATGTTGTCCTTTTCTGTTACAAATGTGTCGTGAGGGATCTCTGCTAAAAATGGGAAGTATGTGGCTATTGTGTTGTGAGGGTTAGGGTTAGGGTTAGGGTTAGGGTTAGGGTTAGGGTTAGGGTTAGGGTTAGGTGTGGGGAAAATAATCCCACCTCCTTTAAAAAGGTGGCGGGAAGTGCACGGTCCTTCACTCCAGGGGGCTCCCTGGTCCCCATTTGTCACAGGTCCAGTGCTCTCAAACTAATATAAAAGTTGTTACACAGTGTTATTTCACATATGTGGACTCTTAACTCTACGAACTATTTGAGAATATACATTTTTATGCTTCTTAAACCAACGAACTATTTACAAATATACATTTTTTGATGCTTAGGTCTCTCCACACATCCGAGGGAGGGTTCGTTGCTTAGTCAGGTAAGTATAAGGTAAGTCAAAGTTTAGCTTTTTAAGTCTGGCCCTGTCGCGACGTTTCGAAAGTATTTTTTCTTCTTCAGGCAAGGGCATTTCTTCAAATTAAAGTCAGTCATTAGTCATCCCCAGGGTGGGTCTCTGTGAGAGCTTGCTGTTTAGCTCCTTCTCCGGTGGAGCATGGTGTCAGTCTGAGCCCGGAGAGGGCATCGCACCCCTTTATATATCCCATTTAGCTCCTCCCCTTTTCAAAAACCTGCTGGCTCCTTGGCATCACAACTTTCCTCTGTTTCTCAAAACATTATTTTGGTGTGCCAGATTAATAGCTCCAGTTACATAATAATTGGGATTTTTTTGTCCTCTACGTAACCATACTACGCCTAGTTGGGTGGGGTATCTCAGGGTATTTTTGCCTTTTGTCTGGTCTTTCTTCCTGTTTATACATTTCCCAATTAAAGCTTTGCAAACCAACTGGTGTGGAGTCTTCGTTTGGTCTTAACCACAAAGTAGTGTGGTGAGGTAATTTGAGTTTAATTGCCCTGCTCAGGGGTCAAAGGTTAGGTTTAGGCAAGGGGCCCTGTGGTTAGGGTTAGAATAGAAGGTCCCTGATTAGGGATAGGGATTTCTGACTATGAGTCATGAAAAACACAGAACTGCTGGACTGAGGACCAGGAAACGAGAACCTGGAGGAGGCACTGGCGGGTTAGGTGTGGGGAAAATAATCCCACCTCCTTTAAAAAGGTGGCGGGAAGTGCACGGTCCTTCACTCCAGGGGGCTCCCTGGTCCCCATTTGTCACAGGTCCAGTGCTCTCAAACTAATATAAAAGTTGTTACACAGTGTTATTTCACATATGTGGACTCTTAACTCTACGAACTATTTGAGAATATACATTTTTATGCTTCTTAAACCAACGAACTATTTACAAATATACATTTTTTGATGCTTAGGTCTCTCCACACATCCGAGGGAGGGTTCGTTGCTTAGTCAGGTAAGTATAAGGTAAGTCAAAGTTTAGCTTTTTAAGTCTGGCCCTGTCGCGACGTTTCGAAAGTATTTTTTCTTCTTCAGGCAAGGGCATTTCTTCAAATTAAAGTCAGTCATTAGTCATCCCCAGGGTGGGTCTCTGTGAGAGCTTGCTGTTTAGCTCCTTCTCCGGTGGAGCATGGTGTCAGTCTGAGCCCGGAGAGGGCATCGCACCCCTTTATATATCCCATTTAGCTCCTCCCCTTTTCAAAAACCTGCTGGCTCCTTGGCATCACAACTTTCCTCTGTTTCTCAAAACATTATTTTGGTGTGCCAGATTAATAGCTCCAGTTACATAATAATTGGGATTTTTTTGTCCTCTACGTAACCATACTACGCCTAGTTGGGTGGGGTATCTCAGGGTATTTTTGCCTTTTGTCTGGTCTTTCTTCCTGTTTATACATTTCCCAATTAAAGCTTTGCAAACCAACTGGTGTGGAGTCTTCGTTTGGTCTTAACCACAAAGTAGTGTGGTGAGGTAATTTGAGTTTAATTGCCCTGCTCAGGGGTCAAAGGTTAGGTTTAGGCAAGGGGCCCTGTGGTTAGGGTTAGAATAGAAGGTCCCTGATTAGGGATAGGGATTTCTGACTATGAGTCATGAAAAACACAGAACTGCTGGACTGAGGACCAGGAAACGAGAACCTGGAGGAGGCACTGGCGGGTTAGGTGTGGGGAAAATAATCCCACCTCCTTTAAAAAGGTGGCGGGAAGTGCACGGTCCTTCACTCCAGGGGGCTCCCTGGTCCCCATTTGTCACAGGTCCAGTGCTCTCAAACTAATATAAAAGTTGTTACACAGTGTTATTTCACATATGTGGACTCTTAACTCTACGAACTATTTGAGAATATACATTTTTATGCTTCTTAAACCAACGAACTATTTACAAATATACATTTTTTGATGCTTAGGTCTCTCCACACATCCGAGGGAGGGTTCGTTGCTTAGTCAGGTAAGTATAAGGTAAGTCAAAGTTTAGCTTTTTAAGTCTGGCCCTGTCGCGACGTTTCGAAAGTATTTTTTCTTCTTCAGGCAAGGGCATTTCTTCAAATTAAAGTCAGTCATTAGTCATCCCCAGGGTGGGTCTCTGTGAGAGCTTGCTGTTTAGCTCCTTCTCCGGTGGAGCATGGTGTCAGTCTGAGCCCGGAGAGGGCATCGCACCCCTTTATATATCCCATTTAGCTCCTCCCCTTTTCAAAAACCTGCTGGCTCCTTGGCATCACAACTTTCCTCTGTTTCTCAAAACATTATTTTGGTG
>NC_084965.1:2500-57500 GCF_949316205.1 Platichthys flesus
TAACCCTAACCCTAACCCTAACCCTAACCCTAACCCTAACCCTAACCCTAACCCTAACCCTAACCCTAACCCTAACCCTAACCCTAACCCTAACCCTAACCCTAACCCTAACCCTAACCCTAACCCTAACCCTAACCCTAACCCTAACCCTAACCCTAACCCTAACCCTAACCCTAACCCTAACCCTAACCCTAACCCTAACCCTAACCCTAACCCTAACCCTAACCCTAACCCTAACCCTAACCCTAACCCTAACCCTAACCCTAACCCTAACCCTAACCCTAACCCTAACCCTAACCCTAACCCTAACCCTAACCCTAACCCTAACCCTAACCCTAACCCTAACCCTAACCCTAACCCTAACCCTAACCCTAACCCTAACCCTAACCCTAACCCTAACCCTAACCCTAACCCTAACCCTAACCCTAACCCTAACCCTAACCCTAACCCTAACCCTAACCCTAACCCTAACCCTAACCCTAACCCTAACCCTAACCCTAACCCTAACCCTAACCCTAACCCTAACCCTAACCCTAACCCTAACCCTAACCCTAACCCTAACCCTAACCCTAACCCTAACCCTAACCCTAACCCTAACCCTAACCCTAACCCTAACCCTAACCCTAACCCTAACCCTAACCCTAACCCTAACCCTAACCCTAACCCTAACCCTAACCCTAACCCTAACCCTAACCCTAACCCTAACCCTAACCCTAACCCTAACCCTAACCCTAACCCTAACCCTAACCCTAACCCTAACCCTAACCCTAACCCTAACCCTAACCCTAACCCTAACCCTAACCCTAACCCTAACCCTAACCCTAACCCTAACCCTAACCCTAACCCTAACCCTAACCCTAACCCTAACCCTAACCCTAACCCTAACCCTAACCCTAACCCTAACCCTAACCCTAACCCTAACCCTAACCCTAACCCTAACCCTAACCCTAACCCTAACCCTAACCCTAACCCTAACCCTAACCCTAACCCTAACCCTAACCCTAACCCTAACCCTAACCCTAACCCTAACCCTAACCCTAACCCTAACCCTAACCCTAACCCTAACCCTAACCCTAACCCTAACCCTAACCCTAACCCTAACCCTAACCCTAACCCTAACCCTAACCCTAACCCTAACCCTAACCCTAACCCTAACCCTAACCCTAACCCTAACCCTAACCCTAACCCTAACCCTAACCCTAACCCTAACCCTAACCCTAACCCTAACCCTAACCCTAACCCTAACCCTAACCCTAACCCTAACCCTAACCCTAACCCTAACCCTAACCCTAACCCTAACCCTAACCCTAACCCTAACCCTAACCCTAACCCTAACCCTAACCCTAACCCTAACCCTAACCCTAACCCTAACCCTAACCCTAACCCTAACCCTAACCCTAACCCTAACCCTAACCCTAACCCTAACCCTAACCCTAACCCTAACCCTAACCCTAACCCTAACCCTAACCCTAACCCTAACCCTAACCCTAACCCTAACCCTAACCCTAACCCTAACCCTAACCCTAACCCTAACCCTAACCCTAACCCTAACCCTAACCCTAACCCTAACCCTAACCCTAACCCTAACCCTAACCCTAACCCTAACCCTAACCCTAACCCTAACCCTAACCCTAACCCTAACCCTAACCCTAACCCTAACCCTAACCCTAACCCTAACCCTAACCCTAACCCTAACCCTAACCCTAACCCTAACCCTAACCCTAACCCTAACCCTAACCCTAACCCTAACCCTAACCCTAACCCTAACCCTAACCCTAACCCTAACCCTAACCCTAACCCTAACCCTAACCCTAACCCTAACCCTAACCCTAACCCTAACCCTAACCCTAACCCTAACCCTAACCCTAACCCTAACCCTAACCCTAACCCTAACCCTAACCCTAACCCTAACCCTAACCCTAACCCTAACCCTAACCCTAACCCTAACCCTAACCCTAACCCTAACCCTAACCCTAACCCTAACCCTAACCCTAACCCTAACCCTAACCCTAACCCTAACCCTAACCCTAACCCTAACCCTAACCCTAACCCTAACCCTAACCCTAACCCTAACCCTAACCCTAACCCTAACCCTAACCCTAACCCTAACCCTAACCCTAACCCTAACCCTAACCCTAACCCTAACCCTAACCCTAACCCTAACCCTAACCCTAACCCTAACCCTAACCCTAACCCTAACCCTAACCCTAACCCTAACCCTAACCCTAACCCTAACCCTAACCCTAACCCTAACCCTAACCCTAACCCTAACCCTAACCCTAACCCTAACCCTAACCCTAACCCTAACCCTAACCCTAACCCTAACCCTAACCCTAACCCTAACCCTAACCCTAACCCTAACCCTAACCCTAACCCTAACCCTAACCCTAACCCTAACCCTAACCCTAACCCTAACCCTAACCCTAACCCTAACCCTAACCCTAACCCTAACCCTAACCCTAACCCTAACCCTAACCCTAACCCTAACCCTAACCCTAACCCTAACCCTAACCCTAACCCTAACCCTAACCCTAACCCTAACCCTAACCCTAACCCTAACCCTAACCCTAACCCTAACCCTAACCCTAACCCTAACCCTAACCCTAACCCTAACCCTAACCCTAACCCTAACCCTAACCCTAACCCTAACCCTAACCCTAACCCTAACCCTAACCCTAACCCTAACCCTAACCCTAACCCTAACCCTAACCCTAACCCTAACCCTAACCCTAACCCTAACCCTAACCCTAACCCTAACCCTAACCCTAACCCTAACCCTAACCCTAACCCTAACCCTAACCCTAACCCTAACCCTAACCCTAACCCTAACCCTAACCCTAACCCTAACCCTAACCCTAACCCTAACCCTAACCCTAACCCTAACCCTAACCCTAACCCTAACCCTAACCCTAACCCTAACCCTAACCCTAACCCTAACCCTAACCCTAACCCTAACCCTAACCCTAACCCTAACCCTAACCCTAACCCTAACCCTAACCCTAACCCTAACCCTAACCCTAACCCTAACCCTAACCCTAACCCTAACCCTAACCCTAACCCTAACCCTAACCCTAACCCTAACCCTAACCCTAACCCTAACCCTAACCCTAACCCTAACCCTAACCCTAACCCTAACCCTAACCCTAACCCTAACCCTAACCCTAACCCTAACCCTAACCCTAACCCTAACCCTAACCCTAACCCTAACCCTAACCCTAACCCTAACCCTAACCCTAACCCTAACCCTAACCCTAACCCTAACCCTAACCCTAACCCTAACCCTAACCCTAACCCTAACCCTAACCCTAACCCTAACCCTAACCCTAACCCTAACCCTAACCCTAACCCTAACCCTAACCCTAACCCTAACCCTAACCCTAACCCTAACCCTAACCCTAACCCTAACCCTAACCCTAACCCTAACCCTAACCCTAACCCTAACCCTAACCCTAACCCTAACCCTAACCCTAACCCTAACCCTAACCCTAACCCTAACCCTAACCCTAACCCTAACCCTAACCCTAACCCTAACCCTAACCCTAACCCTAACCCTAACCCTAACCCTAACCCTAACCCTAACCCTAACCCTAACCCTAACCCTAACCCTAACCCTAACCCTAACCCTAACCCTAACCCTAACCCTAACCCTAACCCTAACCCTAACCCTAACCCTAACCCTAACCCTAACCCTAACCCTAACCCTAACCCTAACCCTAACCCTAACCCTAACCCTAACCCTAACCCTAACCCTAACCCTAACCCTAACCCTAACCCTAACCCTAACCCTAACCCTAACCCTAACCCTAACCCTAACCCTAACCCTAACCCTAACCCTAACCCTAACCCTAACCCTAACCCTAACCCTAACCCTAACCCTAACCCTAACCCTAACCCTAACCCTAACCCTAACCCTAACCCTAACCCTAACCCTAACCCTAACCCTAACCCTAACCCTAACCCTAACCCTAACCCTAACCCTAACCCTAACCCTAACCCTAACCCTAACCCTAACCCTAACCCTAACCCTAACCCTAACCCTAACCCTAACCCTAACCCTAACCCTAACCCTAACCCTAACCCTAACCCTAACCCTAACCCTAACCCTAACCCTAACCCTAACCCTAACCCTAACCCTAACCCTAACCCTAACCCTAACCCTAACCCTAACCCTAACCCTAACCCTAACCCTAACCCTAACCCTAACCCTAACCCTAACCCTAACCCTAACCCTAACCCTAACCCTAACCCTAACCCTAACCCTAACCCTAACCCTAACCCTAACCCTAACCCTAACCCTAACCCTAACCCTAACCCTAACCCTAACCCTAACCCTAACCCTAACCCTAACCCTAACCCTAACCCTAACCCTAACCCTAACCCTAACCCTAACCCTAACCCTAACCCTAACCCTAACCCTAACCCTAACCCTAACCCTAACCCTAACCCTAACCCTAACCCTAACCCTAACCCTAACCCTAACCCTAACCCTAACCCTAACCCTAACCCTAACCCTAACCCTAACCCTAACCCTAACCCTAACCCTAACCCTAACCCTAACCCTAACCCTAACCCTAACCCTAACCCTAACCCTAACCCTAACCCTAACCCTAACCCTAACCCTAACCCTAACCCTAACCCTAACCCTAACCCTAACCCTAACCCTAACCCTAACCCTAACCCTAACCCTAACCCTAACCCTAACCCTAACCCTAACCCTAACCCTAACCCTAACCCTAACCCTAACCCTAACCCTAACCCTAACCCTAACCCTAACCCTAACCCTAACCCTAACCCTAACCCTAACCCTAACCCTAACCCTAACCCTAACCCTAACCCTAACCCTAACCCTAACCCTAACCCTAACCCTAACCCTAACCCTAACCCTAACCCTAACCCTAACCCTAACCCTAACCCTAACCCTAACCCTAACCCTAACCCTAACCCTAACCCTAACCCTAACCCTAACCCTAACCCTAACCCTAACCCTAACCCTAACCCTAACCCTAACCCTAACCCTAACCCTAACCCTAACCCTAACCCTAACCCTAACCCTAACCCTAACCCTAACCCTAACCCTAACCCTAACCCTAACCCTAACCCTAACCCTAACCCTAACCCTAACCCTAACCCTAACCCTAACCCTAACCCTAACCCTAACCCTAACCCTAACCCTAACCCTAACCCTAACCCTAACCCTAACCCTAACCCTAACCCTAACCCTAACCCTAACCCTAACCCTAACCCTAACCCTAACCCTAACCCTAACCCTAACCCTAACCCTAACCCTAACCCTAACCCTAACCCTAACCCTAACCCTAACCCTAACCCTAACCCTAACCCTAACCCTAACCCTAACCCTAACCCTAACCCTAACCCTAACCCTAACCCTAACCCTAACCCTAACCCTAACCCTAACCCTAACCCTAACCCTAACCCTAACCCTAACCCTAACCCTAACCCTAACCCTAACCCTAACCCTAACCCTAACCCTAACCCTAACCCTAACCCTAACCCTAACCCTAACCCTAACCCTAACCCTAACCCTAACCCTAACCCTAACCCTAACCCTAACCCTAACCCTAACCCTAACCCTAACCCTAACCCTAACCCTAACCCTAACCCTAACCCTAACCCTAACCCTAACCCTAACCCTAACCCTAACCCTAACCCTAACCCTAACCCTAACCCTAACCCTAACCCTAACCCTAACCCTAACCCTAACCCTAACCCTAACCCTAACCCTAACCCTAACCCTAACCCTAACCCTAACCCTAACCCTAACCCTAACCCTAACCCTAACCCTAACCCTAACCCTAACCCTAACCCTAACCCTAACCCTAACCCTAACCCTAACCCTAACCCTAACCCTAACCCTAACCCTAACCCTAACCCTAACCCTAACCCTAACCCTAACCCTAACCCTAACCCTAACCCTAACCCTAACCCTAACCCTAACCCTAACCCTAACCCTAACCCTAACCCTAACCCTAACCCTAACCCTAACCCTAACCCTAACCCTAACCCTAACCCTAACCCTAACCCTAACCCTAACCCTAACCCTAACCCTAACCCTAACCCTAACCCTAACCCTAACCCTAACCCTAACCCTAACCCTAACCCTAACCCTAACCCTAACCCTAACCCTAACCCTAACCCTAACCCTAACCCTAACCCTAACCCTAACCCTAACCCTAACCCTAACCCTAACCCTAACCCTAACCCTAACCCTAACCCTAACCCTAACCCTAACCCTAACCCTAACCCTAACCCTAACCCTAACCCTAACCCTAACCCTAACCCTAACCCTAACCCTAACCCTAACCCTAACCCTAACCCTAACCCTAACCCTAACCCTAACCCTAACCCTAACCCTAACCCTAACCCTAACCCTAACCCTAACCCTAACCCTAACCCTAACCCTAACCCTAACCCTAACCCTAACCCTAACCCTAACCCTAACCCTAACCCTAACCCTAACCCTAACCCTAACCCTAACCCTAACCCTAACCCTAACCCTAACCCTAACCCTAACCCTAACCCTAACCCTAACCCTAACCCTAACCCTAACCCTAACCCTAACCCTAACCCTAACCCTAACCCTAACCCTAACCCTAACCCTCCCTCGGATGTGTGGAGAGACCTAAGCATCAAAAAATGTATATTTGTAAATAGTTCGTTGGTTTAAGAAGCATAAAAATGTATATTCTCAAATAGTTCGTAGAGTTAAGAGTCCACATATGTGAAATAACACTGTGTAACAACTTCTATATTAGTTTGAGAGCACAGGACCTGTGACAAATGGGGACCAGGGAGCCCCCTGGAGTGAAGGACCGTGCACTTCCCGCCACCTTTTTAAAGGAGGTGGGATTATTTTCCCCACACCTAACCCGCCAGTGCCTCCTCCAGGTTCTCGTTTCCTGGTCCTCAGTCCAGCAGTTCTGTGTTTTTCATGACTCATAGTCAGAAATCCCTATCCCTAATCAGGGACCTTCTATTCTAACCCTAACCACAGGGCCCCTTGCCTAAACCTAACCTTTGACCCCTGAGCAGGGCAATTAAACTCAAATTACCTCACCACACTACTTTGTGGTTAAGACCAAACGAAGACTCCACACCAGTTGGTTTGCAAAGCTTTAATTGGGAAATGTATAAACAGGAAGAAAGACCAGACAAAAGGCAAAAATACCCTGAGATACCCCACCCAACTAGGCGTAGTATGGTTACGTAGAGGACAAAAAAATCCCAATTATTATGTAACTGGAGCTATTAATCTGGCACACCAAAATAATGTTTTGAGAAACAGAGGAAAGTTGTGATGCCAAGGAGCCAGCAGGTTTTTGAAAAGGGGAGGAGCTAAATGGGATATATAAAGGGGTGCGATGCCCTCTCCGGGCTCAGACTGACACCATGCTCCACCGGAGAAGGAGCTAAACAGCAAGCTCTCACAGAGACCCACCCTGGGGATGACTAATGACTGACTTTAATTTGAAGAAATGCCCTTGCCTGAAGAAGAAAAAATACTTTCGAAACGTCGCGACAGGGCCAGACTTAAAAAGCTAAACTTTGACTTACCTTATACTTACCTGACTAAGCAACGAACCCTCCCTCGGATGTGTGGAGAGACCTAAGCATCAAAAAATGTATATTTGTAAATAGTTCGTTGGTTTAAGAAGCATAAAAATGTATATTCTCAAATAGTTCGTAGAGTTAAGAGTCCACATATGTGAAATAACACTGTGTAACAACTTCTATATTAGTTTGAGAGCACAGGACCTGTGACAAATGGGGACCAGGGAGCCCCCTGGAGTGAAGGACCGTGCACTTCCCGCCACCTTTTTAAAGGAGGTGGGATTATTTTCCCCACACCTAACCCTAACCCTAACCCTAACCCTAACCCTAACCCTAACCCTAACCCTAACCCTAACCCTAACCCTAACCCTAACCCTAACCCTAACCCTAACCCTAACCCTAACCCTAACCCTAACCCTAACCCTAACCCTAACCCTAACCCTAACCCTAACCCTAACCCTAACCCTAACCCTAACCCTAACCCTAACCCTAACCCTAACCCTAACCCTAACCCTAACCCTAACCCTAACCCTAACCCTAACCCTAACCCTAACCCTAACCCTAACCCTAACCCTAACCCTAACCCCTAACCCCTAACCCCTAACCCCTAACCCCTAACCCTAACCCCTAACCCTAACCCCTAACCCTAACCCTAACCCTAACCCTAACCCTAACCCTAACCCTAACCCTAACCCTAACCCTAACCCTAACCCTAACCCTAACCCTAACCCTAACCCTAACCCTTATCTGGAAATCTCCCTCTCGCTCTTCTCTGCACTGAGACGTTTTTTTCGGAGTTCCCTTCTGTTATTAGGTGATCCACCTGGCTGCGGGACACCATAGGCACCTGAAACCACATCCTTCCGGACTACTGCCTTAAAAACGCCACCCCAGCTCCACCTAGGGGGGACCCAGGTACAAACAGTCAGCAGAGTACTACGGGACCTAGGGGACCTCCACCTACACCACCAGGGAGACCCACGTGGCAACAGGACACCAAGGCACCCAAACCTCACCCTACTGGACCACAGCCCAAACAACAGCCCAGCTCCAGCTAGGCGAGGCCTAGGCACAAGCTATCAAGCTACCACGCCATCTACGGGTCCAGGGAGATCTCCACCTACTAAACATCAGGGTAAGAGCTCCCTCCAGTGATTTTCCAAAATGTCTTTTAACAGAGTGAAGCCCGTACCGTCGAGTGGTTTAGGACACAGACCACAGCTCACACATGCACACACAAACACATCCCCACAACCCCTGATGTCTATAGGCACGCACTTAGCATCATTATGCAAACATGGCAATCCACGCAGGATAACAGGCATGGACACAACACCCACATACACATTACATCAGGCACCAGACCCGGCAACCCGAACGGCGTCAAAACAAATATTCCAGCTAATACAGGCTGTACACCACAAACAGGTAACAGACTATGCAATTTCTAGCAACACTTTCCCACCCGGGATGATGCGCCAAGTAACCAGATTAACAGACTTCATTAAACCGGCTACACCATCAGACACCACACGTCATAAGGTTCGAAACAATACAGACAACTGGATGAGAACTAACATGGTGATACTACAGGAACATTACACAAATACAATACATACCCTCGGTCATACAGCACACAACCCCATAGCCTTTCAAATAGCTTCTGGATGGGCGAGGAAACGTTATGGCCAGAGACTCCGGCCAGATACCATAACAACAACGGAAGGTATTTTGAACAGGCATAGGCAACATAACAACAGCAATAACAATAATAAACCTTCTACCACAACAAAGACCAGGTTGGAGGGCTCCCTCTCCACCATCCCGGAACTATCGGATGAAGACGAATTCCCACCACTACCAGTCAGCAGTAAGTTACCCCCTACAACTCAACCTTATTTAATTCCACAGGCCCGGACACCACTTCTCCCCACCCCCACCCAGTGCCAGACAACACTGGATGGCATACAACCTCAACCCCAACGATTGAGACAGGACCGCCCATATCAGACCAGCAGACAGATGACACTTCCTGTACCCCAAACCAGGCCCCCCCTACAACCGACACTACCTGACCACCCCATACCCAAACCACGACGTAGACTACTGAATGGACTACCGACCCACCCTAACCCTAACCCTTACCCTAACCCTAACCCTAACCCTAACCCTAACCCTAACCCTAACCCTTACCCTAACCCTAACCCTAACCCTAACCACTACAAGGGCCCTCGACAAACCCCGAGGGCACCTGTACCTGTACTACCGACTTCCAGACTAACCCCTCCAGACCCAAACACCTCCACCCCTCCCACAGTGAGGGGCAAGAAAGTAGTCTCCTGGGGACCCGAACCGGTCTCCCAGGAGACAGGAGCTATCTTAAAACTATACCCCAAACTCTCCCCTATCGTACCGGCAGTGACTAGACGGAACTCCCTTACAACACGATTACCTCTAAGCTCCAGTACCTCCGACACACCGACTACCATTACAAAACGGACACAACAAATAGAAGCCCAAATCCATCAGTTACCGGACACACACAACAATACCCTAGAACTTCAATCCATATCATTAAACACTCAGAATAACTCAAATGTCTCCACAATTAACCATGACACTATTTCCTCTTCCCCTTCTACACCCACAGGTGTTGCTGGTCCCCGGAATGGCGCAATGGAACAGCGAGGAGCCCCGGTAACCACAACGGGAGGGTCATCAAACATGATGAGCGGGCAATTAAAGGCTAACAATGCCATTGAAACCGTATCTGAGACCTCCCTACCACCACTCCTCCTCGGAAGTCCACCTCCCACCGGTGCCATTCGGGGACCCAGCACACCTTCACTCCCCGACGATAGTCCCGCAGGACCCTCCTCCACCTCCTCCCCATTCAGCTTACCACTATACATTGCCACACCAGGTAATTATCACCCTACATCACACATTGCACGACACACCCGGAAACTCCAGGACTGGTCTTTCAAAAGCCGCAGACCAGTCCTGGTGTTGGGGGATTCAAACATCAACAGAATCCCCCCCCACAAAAACCCAGACTTACAACTTGACAGCTACCCGGGGGCCAACATGTACCACTTTTTAAAGATCTGTGAGAAAACTGTCCCCAACCCCAACACAAAAATAGTGGTCCTCTCCATTGGGATCAATAATAAAGACCAGGACCCCAGGCAGACTTCCTGCAAACAGCTAAAATCCCTTTACAAACAAGCTCAACTTGCCTTCCCTAATGCCGACATCTACTTTCCTATCATAAACTTCTCAGACAATCTCAGCATTAAACAACAATACAATTTGAAATATATTAACAACACAATAGCCACCTACTTCCCGTTTTTAGCAGAGATCCCTCATGACACCTTTTTAACAGAAAAGGACAACATCCATTGGAAGCCGGCTACTGCCCAACTCATTTTCGATTATTGGTGTAAACAGTTAAATTTATGGTACCACCCAAACCCAAACCGGGCACAAACGCCACTTCAAACCCTGTGCCCCATACTGACTCTGTAGTCGACTTGGGGTGGAGCTCTACGGCAAATATACTCAACTTATCCACATTATTTACTCCAACCTTAGATCAGATCCGGTTATTGGAAAGGGGTCTTTCATTCATCCCACGCCCGTTGCAGTTTGACTGGGAGGAATTTCATAGGGACTTACACCAATATAACAGAAGGTTAAAAATCATCAGTCATTTCTATGATAAACCGGACCACATCCAGACACCCTTCATTCACAAGTCTAATTGGGAACCCACCACGGCTCAATCACACATAGCCACAATAAACCTGGTGCAAAAGAACAAACAGGCCCTGCGTTACTACCGGCCCCCAGGGGACGTTGTAGACAACCTCTCGGGGCCGGAACGCAGGGCCTTAGAAGAACTTATCCAAAATCCTAATATCATCATTAAACCGGCGGACAAAGGTTCAAAAATAGTCATCATGGATAGACAGCAATATTTACTGGAGGCAAACAGACAACTCTCAAACACCACACATTATAAACCCATTCTGTCAGACCTACAAGGTCAAACTCAACCACTTCTTCGTAGCATTATACAATCTTTATATGACAATAAAACCATTAACCACAAGCAAAAAATCTACCTGTTTGGCCCCGACCAACCCCGCCCCCGACAGTTCTATCTTTTACCCAAAATCCACAAGGAACCCCCATCATGGACCATTCCCTATGAGGTTCCTCCCGGCAGACCAATAGTCTCAGATTGTAATAGTACATCATACCATATTTCAGAATACATCGAACACTTCCTAGGACCCCTTTCCAATAAACATCCAAGCTACATCAAGGACACTTATCATTTTATAGATACTATCCGGCCCATGGTTGTTCCAAATCAGTCTCATTTATTTACAATAGACATAGACAGTTTGTACACAAATATCAATACACAAATCGGTATCAAGGCTATCATATCCACTTTCAATAACAACCCCGACAACAATAGACCGGACAATGCAATTATTCAACTTCTTACCATCTGCCTCAACAATAACGACTTTTCATTCAATAACAAACAATTCCTGCAAATCCACGGAACAGCCATGGGCCAACGATACGCCCCGTCATACGCTAATATTTACCTGAGCGAGTGGGAGCGAGAGGCATTAGCCAAGTGCACCCATAAACCCCTCACCTACCTCAGATTTTTAGATGACATTTTTGGAATATGGCAACACGACATTTCTTTATTTTCTGATTTCATTGACACATTGAATAGCCACCACCCGTCCATTAAGGTTAAGTACATCATAGATCCATTACAAGTTAATTTTTTAGATACAACTGTTTTTTTTGACCGGTCAAATAATTTGTCATACTCAAAACTACTTACCAAGGTTTACTTTAAAACAACAGACACACACGCCCTTCTTCATAAAACTAGCTACCATCCGAAACATACATTTAAAGGCATTATTAAATCACAAATCATCCGTTTTTATAGAATATCATCCCGTGTAATAGACCTGCATTCTTCCATTTCCATCCTGTTTTTTAGTCTCAGATCTAGGGGCTATTCTAAACGCTTCCTCCGCCAAATCAAGACCAGCACTTTGGCGTCTCTCGCTCCTACTCGTTCCATTCCCCGTATTGCTCCACCCCAGGTCCCGGTACCATTCATATCTACCTTCTCACACAAAATCAAAGGACTACATAACATCATCAAACAGAACTTCATCCATACTCAAACCCTACAGCCGGCTTTCAAAAATCACATCACCATATCAGCGTACAGGAAAAACAAAAACCTCCACAGTTTACTAATACGTTCTAAATATTCAGATAACAAACCACCAACACAAACCCAATACCACACACACTATAAGAACAGAAAATTTATCTCAAACCTTCACAGCAATACAGCATTTCCCACATTAGGCACATTTACACTCCACACCACCAACGTCGTTTACATCATTACATGCATCACCTGCAATAAACATTATATCGGCGAAACAAAACATTCCATACTCACCCGACTAAAACAACACATATATAACATTGGGGAAGGCAAGTTGACCACCCCCCTCATTAACCACTTTCAGCTCCACTCCGTCAATAACCTCATAATTTCCGGTCTGGAATCTGAAGACCATTGGACCATTGGGCAGAGAAAGAGGGCCGAAAAATTATGGATTTTTAAGTTAGGCACAATCACGCCAGCAGGCCTCAACGATAACTAATCATACTCATAGGACACCCACCCGACAATCCGTTCAAATTTCTCGCTCATGTAGTCTTCCTTCTCAGCTCCCCCGTTCGTTTTCCCCCCCCCTTTTTGGTTTTTCTCCCCTCTATTGCTACCCATGCTGCCTGGGTCCACTCAGGCCCCCCAAGGCACCACTTTAACACACATGCCTCGGGGGGAATCGATCAAGGGTTCTTTGGACCAGGGGCGTCATCTCTGCCACTACGCTACTATTCATTTTACATTTTTGGTTTCATAAATCCCCATTTTCTATTCTATTCACTAATATATGATATTACAGTATAAAATAAAATCACTTTCATAGTTAAAATTAATCCCTAACCGCGTCCACCTAGTCTTTTATTTTACTTTTATTTATTTGTCCTTCCATAAATTATTCAGACAGAATGACGCCCATTATTACTCCAACCCAGGCAGCAACTTTATTTACCCTTTCTCTGTCCCGTGGTCCTTGCAGACGTGCTCTGCCTGGGGATCATACCCTGGTCCCCCGTTAGAGGGAGCGGAGCTCTTCCAACCTTGTCACCACTACTCAACAGATCAATAGGCCAGTGCAAACAAATCATAATCATGAACCCTGAATCCAAACCCAAACCCAACCCTAACCCTAACCCTAACCCTAACCCTAACCCTAACCCTAACCCTAACCCTAACCCTAACCCTAACCCTAACCCTAACCCTAACCCTAACCCTAACCCTAACCCTAACCCTAACCCTAACCCTAGACTACATGACTACATGGCCTCCTCTGAAGAAGCAACAACCACTGCGAAACGTCAGGGATTTTAAAACCACTCTACGGTACGTCACCTTAGACTCTTTTTATCTTTTATCTTTTATCTCTTGTTTTAAAGCAGCTTTTTGCTTTTTAACTATTGAGATTGTTTGTTTTTAATTATTTAAAAGTTAGAATTTTTGATCATCCTGGGGGGCTTCTGCCCGAGGCCTTGTCTTCCTCCAAAAAACAGTTTTATATCGCAAAAAGGACCTCCTCTCCTCCTTTTTTGCTTTTGAGATGGAGATTACTTGTTCCTCTCAAAAACTTTTTTGAGATCTCCTCCCCCCTTTTTTAAGAAACTGTGACAGGGGACTATATCTGGACCCATGCTTTTTGGTGCATTTTTTCTGTGGGTTAAACACTTTTAATAACATTCTGGAGACCTCCCGGACAAACTCTATCTCGCACTGGGACGAGCACACCGGAGCTCCTCTTTTTTGTATCAGTGTCCCCACCAGGCACCAGGGCACCAGAGGCCAAAGACCATCTCGCTGGAGCACAGCTGGTAAAACCTCACCGAACAATCCAGCACCCCAGCTCGGCAAAGGACGGCCAGGAGCAGATCAACCAGACCACTGTTGGACCTCCATGAGACCTTCACCGACGCTGCCAGGGTAAGAACCCCCACCAGTGATTATCAAAATATGTTTTTTAACAGAGCTAAGACCGTAGCGTCGAGTGGCCAAGGGCTCAGACCACAGCTCATGCACACAACACTACCACCACTGATGTCAATTAACACGCATTCAACACCACAAAACAAATACAACATTACACCCAGGACCACATACACAGACACAACACCCACCCACATACTCAATCATGCACCTGACCCGGAAACTCGAGCCGCTGCCAAAAAACTATTCCGTTTAATTCAGGCCATACACCATAAACATACAACCGATCACTCACTTGCAACTAACACCTTTCCACCAGGAATGATGAGGCAGGTCAACAGACTATCAGAATTCATCAAACCAGCCACACCCTCTGACACCACACGACACAAAATACAAAACAATACAACACACTGGATGAAAACAAACATGACTATATTACAAGAACACTACGCCAACACCATACATACTCTCAGCCAGACAACACATAACACTACAGCACTACAGATAGCCATTGGTTGGGCTAGAAGGAGATACGGGCAACGCTTCAGGCCAGACACAATTACAGCCACCGAACATGCATTGAACAGACACACACAACACCGCAACATGATTAACAAACAAAAACCTCTTTCCACACACAAGAGCAGGTTGGGGAGTTCCCTCTCCACCATCCCGGAATTATCCGACGAGGACGAATTTCCACCACTGCCAGCCTCCAGTAAGTTCCCACTGACATCCCAGCCACACAGGACTCGACAATATCGTGCACCCCTCCTCCCCACCCCTACCCAACCCCGGACAGTACCTGCCATGGACACTCAACAACCACAACCTTCTCGACGTACTCAATATGGCCCACACCCGACTTTCAGACACATGACTTTCCCCCTCCCCCAAACCAGGACCCCATTACACCAACACACACGACTTGCTTTACCTACATCAAGATCACAGAATAACACCCCCCCGAACGTACTACCCCACCCGCCCATACTCAAGAAGAGCCCTCTACAGACACAGAGGGCTCACCCACAACTGACTCCCCCCAGTCTCACCAGGGAGCTTAAACTAGCCCCTGAAGAATCAAACATCCCCACCCCCTCCCTATCAAAGGTAAAAACAGTCTCCTGGGGACCCAAACAGGTCCCTCAGGAGACGGGAGGAATAACATCCGATCCCCACCCTTCCCCCGTCCGACAGAAATTCACCAGACCCAACACTTCAGTGACACTACCATCCCCAAACACCCCAGACTTACCGACTACTAATATACAATCAAGGCCAAACAGACACACACAACAGATAGAGGCCCAAATCCACCAGCTACCGGACCCGCTCAACAACATCACAGAATCTGATGCGTTTTCCTTGGTTCCTGACATCATTTCTTCTCCCCCTTCCTCTCCCCTAGGTGTTGCCGGTGCCCGGACTGGCACGATTGGACAAGAAGGAGCCCCGACCGCATTAGCAGGAGGGTCATCACACATGATGAGCGGCGTAATAAAGGCTAATGTAGCCCACAACACCGTATCTGAGACCTCCTCTCAACAACTGCGCCCGGGGACTCCGCCTCCCGGTTGTGCCACTCCGGACTCCGACACACCTTCACCCCCCGACGACAGCTCCCCAGGACCCTGTGCCACCTCCTCTCCATTCAGTCCTCTGCAGTCCGACTCCAACGCAGCAGGTAAATTTAAGACCACATATCACATCTCCAGACCCAACCGCAAAATCCAGGACTGGTTCATCAAAGGCCGCAAACCAGTCCTGGTACTGGGGGATTCCAACATAAATCGAATCCCCCCTCACAACCATCCCACAATACAACTTGACAGTTACCCGGGGGCCAATATGTACCATTTTCTTAAACTGTGTGAGAAAGCCATCCCCATTCCGGATGTTAAAATTGTCGTCCTCTCAATTGGTATTAATAACAAAGATCAGGACCCCAGGCAGACCTCTTGCAAACAGCTCAAAGCACTATACAAACAGGCCCAACTTGCCTTCCCCAATGCTGACATTTACTTCCCCATTATTAATTTTTCTGCCAACCTCACTAGTAAACAGCAACACAACCTTAAATATATTAACAATACCATAGCCACTTACTTTCCATTTTTAGCCGAAATACCTCACGACACTTTTTTTACAGAGCAAGATAATATACACTGGAAACCGGCCACTGCCACACGCATTTTTGAATACTGGTTGCAACAATTAAATTTACAATCACATCAAAACCCAAACCGGGCTTAAATACAGTCCCATCCAACTTACATCTTAACATAACGCCCCTTACTGACCCCGCACCTGATTTGGGGTGGAGCTCCACATCAAATATCCTCAATCTATCTACACTATTCACCCCAACCGCAGAACAAATTCAGATATTGGAAAGGGGTCTTTCATTCATTCCACGCCCTACACATTTTGACTGGGAGGAACTTCATAGGGACCTACATCAATACAATAGACGCCTCAAAATTATCAGCCACTTTTTCAATAAACCACAACACATACAGATACCCTTCACCAATAAATCCAGCTGGGAACCCACTATAGAACAGTCACACAAAAATACCATAACCCTGTTGCAAAAGAACAAACAGGCCCTGCGTCAGTACCGGCCCCCTGGGGACGTGGCAGACAACCTCTCGGGGCCGGAGCGCAGGGCCTTAGAACAACTCATCAAAAATCCAAATATAATTATAAAACCAGCTGACAAAGGATCAAAAACAGTTATAATGGACAGACAGCAATATTTACTGGAGGCAAATAGATTATTATCCAACACTACACATTACAAACTCATCCAATCTGACCAACAAAATCAAACTCAACCCCTCCTCAGAAATATTATCCAAAATCTATATGACCAAAAAATCATCACACACAAACAAAAACACTATCTATTTGGCCCCGATCACCCACGACCTAGACTTTTTTATCTACTTCCAAAAGTACATAAAGAACCCCAAACCTGGACCATACCCTATGAAGTTCCCCCCGGTAGACCAATAGTTTCCGACTGCAACAGCACATCTTACCATATATCAGAATATATAGAATATTTCCTTGGACCCCTTTCCAACAAACACCCGGCCTACATAAAAGATACATATCACTTCATAGACCTCATCCGACCCATGGTTGTTCCAAATCAGTCATTTTTATTTACAATAGATATAGACAGCTTATACACTAACATTAACACAAACATAGGCATTAAAGCGATTACATCCATCTTTAATAAATATCCCGACATTAATAGACCGGACAAACAGATAATTGAACTCCTCAACATTTGCCTCAACAATAATGATTTTACATTTAATAACAAACAATACCTCCAAATTCACGGAACAGCCATGGGTCAGAGATACGCGCCATCATATGCGAACATTTATATGAGCGAGTGGGAGCGAGAGGCATTGGCCAAATGCACCCGACAACCACTTCTTTATCTCCGTTTTTTAGACGACATATTTGGCATTTGGCACCACGACATCACTTTATTTTCTGATTTTATCAACACACTCAATAACCACCACCCATCTATAAAAGTAAAATACACCATAGACCCCTCTCATGTTAATTTCCTGGACACTACAGTTTTTTTTGATAATTCCATTAATTCGGCTCCTCACAAACTTCTCACTAAAGTCTTTTTCAAAACTACTGATACACACGCACTACTACATAAAAAAAGTTACCATCCGAAACATACATTTAAAGGCTTAATAAAATCACAAATCATCCGTTTCTATAGACTATCTTCGACACCCTCAGATCTTCACGAATCAATTGCAATTCTATTCTCCGCACTCAGACACAGGGGCTACTCTAAACGATTCCTCCGCCACATTAAAAATAATACTTTGGCCTCCCTCGCCCTCACTCGCTCCAACAACACAGATGCTCCACCCCAGCCTCCGGTCTCGGAGGGACTCCCAACCACAGGGCCCCCAACAATAAAATCCACCTATCTCCCTAGTTTAAGCCCTAACCCTAACCCTACTAACCCTACTAACCCTAACCTAGGCCCCAATCCTAATCCTAACCCAACCCAGAACCTAAACCCTAACCCTAACCTAGGCCCCAATCCTAACCCTAACCCAACCCAGTTCCTAAACCCTAACCCTAACCCTATTAACCCTACTAACCCTAACCTAGGCCCCAATCCTAAACCTAACTCAACCCAGTACCTAAACCCTAACCCTAACCCTAACCTAGGCCCTAACCCTAACCATAACCCTAACCCTCTCTCCGAGACCACAACCAATCATCCTCCCAATAACCTGGAAATCAAACCCATATTAATTCCATTCATATCTACATTCTCTCATCAAACAACCAGACTCCATAACCTCATTAAACAAAACTTCTCCCACACCCAAACAATACATCCGGCCTTCCATAACCACAACACAATTTCAGCATATAGAAAAAATCAAAGTCTCCATAGCCTCCTCATAAAATCCAAATTTACAGACAATAGACCCCCCATTCAAATACAATATATTACACATTACAAAAATAGAAAATTTATATCCAACCCCCACAGCACCACAGCATTTCCAACACTCGGCACATTCTCCCTTAACACTACTAACGTAATATACATTATCACATGCACCACTTGCCATAAACACTATATAGGAGAGACGAAACATACAATACTTACACGCCTCAAACAACATATGTATAGCATTGGGGAAGGCAAATTAACCACCCACCTGGTCAAACATTTCCAGCAACACCCCACCAATAAACTAATAATCTCAGGTTTGGAGAGCAACGACCAATGGACTGTTGGGCAGAGAAAGAGGGCAGAAAAATTATGGATCCATAAAATGAACACCATTGTGCCTACGGGCCTGAATGATGACACCATCCAGTTGCGACAGGCCCGTAGAGTATCCTGACCTGCCCCTTTCTCTGCCCCATGGTCCTGACTGTTGTGCTCTGCCTGGGGATTGAACCCTGGTCCCCGGGATGGTGGAGCTGTACTCTACCAACCTGACTATCACCACATTGTCAAATTTCCAACCGGTTTGAACGAAATAGGTCAGTAGGCCAGTGCCACAAAAATCAAACCCCTGAATCCTAAACCCCAACCCTAACCCAAACCTAACCCTAACCCTAACCCTAACCCTAACCCTAACCCTAACCCTAACCCTAACCCTAACCCTAACCCTAACCCCTAACCCTAACCCCTAACCCTAACCCTAACCCCTAACCCTAACCCTAACCCTAACCCTAACCCTAACCCTAACCCTAACCCTAACCCTAACCCTAACCCTAACCCTAAAACTGTCCCCAACCCCAACACAAAAATAGTGGTCCTCTCCATTGGGATCAATAATAAAGACCAGGACCCCAGGCAGACTTCCTGCAAACAGCTAAAATCCCTTTACAAACAAGCTCAACTTGCCTTCCCTAATGCCGACATCTACTTTCCTATCATAAACTTCTCAGACAATCTCAGCAATAAACAACAATACAATTTGAAATATATTAACAACACAATAGCCACCTACTTCCCGTTTTTAGCAGAGATCCCTCATGACACCTTTTTAACAGAAAAGGACAACATCCATTGGAAGCCGGCTACTGCCCAACTCATTTTCGATTATTGGTGTAAACAGTTAAATTTATAGTACCACCCAAACCCAAACCGGGCACAAACGCCACTTCAAACCCTGTGCCCCATACTGACTCTGTAGTCGACTTGGGGTGGAGCTCTACGGCAAATATTCTCAACTTATCCACATTATTTACTCCAACCTTAGATCAGATCCGGTTATTGGAAAGGGGTCTTTCATTCATCCCACGCCCGTTGCAGTTTGACTGGGAGGAATTTCATAGGGACTTACACCAATATAACAGAAGGTTAAAAATCATCAGTCATTTCTATGATAAACCGGACCACATCCAGACACCCTTCATTCACAAGTCTAATTGGGAACCCACCACGGCTCAATCACACATAGCCACAATAAACCTGTTGCAAAAGAACAAACAGGCCCTGCGTTACTACCGGCCCCCAGGGGACGTTGTAGACAACCTCTCGGGGCCGGAACGCAGGGCCTTAGAAGAACTTATCCAAAATCCTAATATCATCATTAAACCGGCGGACAAAGGTTCAAAAATAGTCATCATGGATAGACAGCAATATTTACTGGAGGCAAACAGACAACTCTCAAACACCACACATTATAAACCCATTCTGTCAGACCTACAAGGTCAAACTCAACCACTTCTTCGTAGCATTATACAATCTTTATATGACAATAAAACCATTAACCACAAGCAAAAAATCTACCTGTTCGGCCCCGACCAACCCCGCCCCCGACAGTTCTATCTTTTACCCAAAATCCACAAGGAACCCCCATCATGGACCATTCCCTATGAGGTTCCTCCCGGCAGACCAATAGTCTCAGATTGTAATAGTACATCATACCATATTTCAGAATACATCGAACACTTCCTAGGACCCCTTTCCAATAAACATCCAAGCTACATCAAGGACACTTATCATTTTATAGATACTATCCGGCCCATGGTTGTTCCAAATCAGTCTCATTTATTTACAATAGACATAGACAGTTTGTACACAAATATCAATACACAAATCGGTATCAAGGCTATCATATCCACTTTCAATAACAACCCCGACAACAATAGACCGGACAATGCAATTATTCAACTTCTTACCATCTGCCTCAACAATAACGACTTTTCATTCAATAACAAACAATTCCTGCAAATCCACGGAACAGCCATGGGCCAACGATACGCCCCGTCATACGCTAATATTTACCTGAGCGAGTGGGAGCGAGAGGCATTAGCCAAGTGCACCCATAAACCCCTCACCTACCTCAGATTCTTAGATGACATTTTTGGAATATGGCAACACGACATTTCTTTATTTTCTGATTTCATTGACACATTGAATAGCCACCACCCGTCCATTAAGGTTAAGTACATCATAGATCCATTACAAGTTAATTTTTTAGATACAACTGTTTTTTTTGACCGGTCAAATAATTTGTCATACTCAAAACTACTTACCAAGGTTTACTTTAAAACAACAGACACACACGCCCTTCTTCATAAAACTAGCTACCATCCGAAACATACATTTAAAGGCATTATTAAATCACAAATCATCCGTTTTTATAGAATATCATCCCGTGTAATAGACCTGCATTCTTCCATTTCCATCCTGTTTTTTAGTCTCAGATCTAGGGGCTATTCTAAACGCTTCCTCCGCCAAATCAAGACCAGCACTTTGGCGTCTCTCGCTCCTACTCGTTCCATTCCCCGTATTGCTCCACCCCAGGTCCCGGTACCATTCATATCTACCTTCTCACACAAAATCAAAGGACTACATAACATCATCAAACAGAACTTCATCCATACTCAAACCCTACAGCCGGCTTTCAAAAATCACATCACCATATCAGCGTACAGGAAAAACAAAAACCTCCACAGTTTACTAATACGGTCTAAATATTCAGATAACAAACCACCAACACAAACCCAATACCACACACACTATAAGAACAGAAAATTTATCTCAAACCTTCACAGCAATACAGCATTTCCCACATTAGGCACATTTACACTCCACACCACCAACGTCATTTACATCATTACATGCACCACCTGCAATAAACATTATATCGGCGAAACAAAACATTCCATACTCACCCGACTAAAACAACACATATATAACATTGGGGAAGGCAAGTTGACCACCCCCCTCATTAACCACTTTCAGCTCCACTCCGTCAATAACCTCATAATTTCCGGTCTGGAATCTGAAGACCATTGGACCATTGGGCAGAGAAAGAGGGCCGAAAAATTATGGATTTTTAAGTTAGGCACAATCACGCCAGCAGGCCTCAACGATAACTAATCATACTCATAGGACACCCACCCGACAATCCGTTCAAAGTTCTCGCTCATGTAGTCTTCCTTCTCAGCTCCCCCGTTCGTTTTCCCCCCCCCCCTTTTTGGTTTTTCTCCCCTCTATGGCTACCCATGCTGCCTGGGTCCACTCAGGCCCCCCAAGGCACCACTTTAACACACATGCCTCGGGGGGAATCGATCAAGGGTTCTTTGGACCAGGGGCGTCATCTCTGCCACTACGCTACTATTCATTTTACATTTTTGGTTTCATAAATCCCCATTTTCTATTCTATTCACTAATATATGATATTACAGTATTAAATAAAATCACTTTCATAGTTAAAATTAATCCCTAACCGCGTCCACCTAGTCTTTTATTTTACTTTTATTTATTTGTCCTTCCATAAATTATTCAGACAGAATGACGCCCATTATTACTCCAACCCAGGCAGCAACTTTATTTACCCTTTCTCTGTCCCGTGGTCCTTGCAGACGTGCTCTGCCTGGGGATCATACCCTGGTCCCCCGTTAGAGGGAGCGGAGCTCTTCCAACCTTGTCACCACTACTCAACAGATCAATAGGCCAGTGCAAACAAATCATAATCATGAACCCTGAATCCAAACCCAAACCCAACCCTAACCCTAACCCTAACCCTAACCCTAACCCTAACCAGGTGACCCCTTGCCTGAACCTAACCTTTAAACCCTAAGCAGGGCATTTTTATCTGTATTAACTTCACCCAAGAACTTTATTGTGAGGATTATACGAAGACTCCACACCAGTTGGTTTGATTTAGCTTTAATTGGAGAGTAAAAACAGGATGAATGACCAGAAAAAGGCAAATATTCCCTGAAAGACCCCACCCAACTAGGTGTAGTATGGGCCTATAATAGATTTGACTGGAGCTATTAATTGAAGCCACACAAGAAATCATATTGGATTGTTTCGTGAAAAAGGTAAAACTGTGATGCCAAAGGAACTGGCAAATTCAGAAATGGGAAATTCTGCAAAGAGGAGGAGCTAGATGGGGTATAAAAGTGGGTGCGATGTCCCAGCAGTCTCAGACTGACACCACCACTGGGATGACATGACTTAATTCAAACTGACATACTTACCTGCCCTTGCCTGAAGAAGAAACAAAAGATTTCGAAACGTCGCGACAGGGCCAGACTAAAGCTAAATTTGACTTACCTTATACTTACCTGACTAAGCAACGAACCCTCCCTCGGACGAGCGGAGAGACCTAAGCCTCAATTATGTACATTTGTAAATAGTTCGTTTGAATAGTCCACGTATCTATAATCATAGCGTGTAGTAACTAGTGTATTAGTGTGTGAGCACAGGACCTGTGACATATGGGGACCAGGGAGCCCCCTGGTGTGAAGGACCGTGCACTTTCCTCCTCTACGGAGTGGGATTAATTTCCCCTAACCTAACCCTAACCCTAACCCTAACCCTAAACCCTAAACCCTAAACCCTAACCCTAACCCTAACCCTAACCCTAACCCTAACCCTAACCCTGGGGATTGAACCCTGGTCCCCGGGATGGTGGAGCTGTACTCTACCAACCTGACTATCACCACACTGTCAAATTTCCAACCGGTTTGAACGAAATAGGTCAGTAGGCCAGTGCCACAAAAATCAAACCCCTGAATCCTAAACCCCAACCCTAACCCAAACCTAACCCTAACCCTAACCCTAACCCTAACCCTAACCCCAGAGTCTCTTCTAGGACTGGAACTCAGAGCTGGAGACCAAAACCATAACCCGAATTCTAACCCTAACCAATGCCTGAACTCTGACCCTAACCAGTAAACCCGGTGCCTAAACCTAAGGCTTTGAACCCGATGCCTAAACCTAACCCTATCCTTAGAACTTAACCCTAACCATAACCTTAATCCTAACCATAACCATTTAAACCGATTGCCTAAACCTAACCAGTTGATCCTAAATAAAACTGTGAATCCTTTTCAAAATTACCTTACAATTAGATTACTATAAACTTAGTGGGACACACCCTGGGGTTTGATCAACCTCAGCGGGGCCTTCCTTGGGAGAGGGTGTCTGGTGGTAATGGCCGAAACATCCAATGACCCTGAGGTACACTACTGATGATGTGTCACCTAATATATAGATTTAGAAAAACAAAAAATAGCTAAAAATAGTCCAAATTGTTTTTTACAAACAAAATAATACAAAAACATGAAGTCAAAACAACTCCTTAAAAACTTCAATATAGGACAAAAACAAAAAAAGAAAATCAAAACCTATCAAATTAATAAAAAAGCACTTTCATCTAAAGACCAAACCTAAACTTACATTAGAAAACGAATAAGAAAACTATTACATGAAAACTACGGTTTAAAACCAATTCGGTAAAGGGGATATGTGAAGAAGGGGGAGTATTGATGACGTGCGTGGGCCAGTGCATTGCCTTTGGCTCCCTATTCCAAACCGCCCAGTCGTTGGATGAAGCGGGGGGAGTCATCGAGATAACTCCAAAAACCTAACCCTAACCCTAACCCTAACCCTAACCCTAACCCCCACCCGACAATCAGTTTAAATTTCCCTCTCATGTAGTCTTCCTTATCAGCTCCCCCGTGTTTTCCCCTTTCCCCCTCCCCCCTTTTGTTTTTTTTCCCTCTACAACCAGCCGTGCTGCCTGGGTCCAATCAGGCCCCCCAGGGCACCACTTTAACACACATGCCTCTGGGGGAATCGAACTAGGATTCTCTGGGCCAGGGGCGTCATCTCTGCCACTACACCATTATTCATTTTACAATTTTGTTTCCATAAATCCCCATTTTTCATTAGTCTATGTTACTCCAGTATTAAAATACCACCTTCATAGATAAAATTAATCCCCAACCAGGTCTACTTAGTTTTTTAATTTAATTTTCCTCCATAAAATTTAGACAGAATGACGCCCAACAAATACTCCAACCCAGGCAGCAACCGTATTCATCCTTTCTCTGTCCCATGGTCCTTGCAGACGTGCTCTGCCTGGGGATCATACCCTGGTCCCCCGTTAGAGGGAGCGGAGCTCCTCCAACCGTGCCACCACTTTAAGATCAATAGGCCAGTGCAAATAAACCACACTCATGAACCCTGAACTCTAACCCTAACCCAACCCTAACCCTAACCCTAACCCTGACCCATACCCATGTCCTAACCCTAACCAATCCTTCCCCAAGCCTAATCCTAACCCCAGCGTTCCCAAACCTAACCCTAACCCTAACCAACCCTTCCCCAAGCCTAACCCTAACCCCAGCTTTCCTAAACCTAACCCTGACCCATACCCATGTCCTAACCCTAACCAATCCTTCCCCAAGCCTAATCCTAACCCCAGCGTTCCCAAACCTAACCCTAACCCTAACCAACCCTTCCCCAAGCCTAACCCTAACCCCAGCTTTCCTAAACCTAACCCTAACCAATCCTTCCCCAAGCCTAATCCTAACCCCAGCGTTCCCAAACCTAACCCTAACCCTAACCAACCCTTCCCCAAGCCTAACCCTAACCCCAGCTTTCCTAAACCTAACCCTGACCCATACCCATGTCCTAACCCTAACCAATCCTTCCCCAAGCCTAATCCTAACCCCAGCGTTCCCAAACCTAACCCTAACCCTAACCAAACCTTCCCCAAACCTAACCCTAACCCCAACTCTCCCAAGCCTAACCCTAACCCCAACCCTCCCAACGCTAACCATGACCCAAATCCTAAACCTAACCCCTCCGGGACCACCATCATTCACCGGCCCAATAACCCTGACCTCAACCCCGTTTTAATACCATTTATATCTACCTTCTCTAATAGAATCACCGGATTACATAATACCATCAAACGGAACTTTACCCATACCCAAACAATACATCCGGCTTTCCATAATCATACCACCATATCTTCATACAGGAAAAATAAGAACCTTCATAGCCTATTAATAAAATCAAAATACTCAGACAACAAACCATCAACACAAACACAATACCACACACACTACAGACACAGAAAATTCATTTCAAACCCCCATAGCAATACGGCATTCCCTACATTAGGCTCATTTACATTAAACACCAGCAACGTAGTATACATTATTACATGCACCACCTGCAATAAACACTATATCGGCGAAACCAAACATTCTATCCTCATCCGACTCAGGCAACATCTATACAACATTGGGGAAGGCAAATTAACCACCCACCTGGTCAACCATTTTCAACAACACCCCACCAATAACTTAATAATATCAGGTTTGGAGACTAACGACCAATGGACTGTTGGGCAGAGAAAGCGGGCGGAAAAACTGTGGATTCATAAAATGAACACCATTGTGCCTACGGGCCTTAATGACAATCCCATCCAGTTGCGACAGGCCCGGGGAGCATCCTGACCCGCCTCTTTCTCTGCCCCATGGTCCCTGCTGATGCACTCTGCCTGGGGATCGAACCCTGGTCCCCGGGATGGTGGAGGTTGTGCTCTACCAACCTGACCACGACCATCTTATGAAATAACCTCCTGGATTCACCCTAACCTAAACTTCCAAACCAGATTTCACAAAACAGGTCAGTAGGCCAGTGCAAAAAAAATCAAAACCCTGAACCCTGAACCCCAATCCTAACCCAAACCTAACCCTAACCCTAACCCCCTGGAGGAAGGACCGTGCACCTTCCGCCACCTTTAAAAGGAGGCGGATCATTTTCCCCTATCCTAACCCTAACCCTAACCCTAACCCTAACCCTATTGTAGCAGAATTTTTGGAACAACCTAAAACTCTAATTTGAGAACATTATACTCACCTGAGAACTACCTAAACTCTAACTTGAGAAGATTATACTCACCTGAGAACTAAGACTACCACCTACCGTGTAAAAGGGTTTAGCTTCTTTAGAAACCTACCCACACGTAAAGACAACAATGTTTAATAGTGTTTGTGCAAGGTTATTTTACCGAGTGAGGGGCACCCTATGTTCCAGGAGTGGCCCGTGCATAACGTTGGACCGACGGGGTCGGTCCACGGATATTACCGTTCTTACCTAACCCTGGCCAGTGCCGCCTGGAACAGCATTGGGGTGCCCCTCTAAAACACTACTTCAGTCTTCTCCATGTTGGACCGATACTGTCCAATTTTAGGAATCGTTTCCCACAAAGTAACCGGCGAGAAAGAGGCCAAGGAATTAACGGCTCCCGACGGACCCTGCTTTCTACTACCCCTACCCCAAATCCTCTTACCCTAACCCTAACCCTAGACCCCTAACCCTAAACCTAACCACAGGACCCCTTGCCCTCATCCTAACCCCCATCCCATCTGGTTCAGGGACGATGCTGTTGGACAGCGTATATATGAAGAAAGACATGGTTTTGGCTGGGTAGTGGAAGGTGGAATGACTGAGATTTAAACACTACGAAGTATTCACCTTTTTTCCTTTTTTAACTGTAAAGAGGAAAAAGGGAGGAATTATTCACAAACAACACCAATTGGTTTATTACATGTTTTATTTCAAACCGAAGAAACATGTACATAACTACAATACAGAATATTCACCTGTGTAATTACCTTACCTGTAAAAAGGAATAAAGAAGGAATTACAGACAACACCATTGGATTTACTGCATGTTTTATTTCAAACCGAAAAAAACATTAACACAACTGTATGACACATACTTACCTGGTAAATTACCTTAAAAGAAGGAATTACCCACCTTACACCTCAATTGAATCCACCCTTCACATTGTCTCGAAAAGAGTTTTGTAAAAGAAAGGGGAGGAGCTTCACAGAGTATATAAAGGCAGAACAGCAAACAGCTCACTGCTCACTCTGACCTCAGCCAGCATAGGACAAAATGCTCCATGCACTCAACATAAACAAAGCAAAATGACTTGTGTTTATTACCACTTATTACACATCTTAAGCCCAAGCCTGAAGAAGATTTATTTCAATCGAAACGTCGCGGCGGGCTTAAAGATTGCAACTATGGATGTGTTATTACAGTATTAACTGATACTTACCTATGTAATTACCTTACCTGAAAAAAGGAAAATAAAAGGAATTACCTACCCCAACCAGGGATGATTTAAAACCAAACTGATGGCAAATGGTCTACTTATAACAACTGCATTGTAGCAGAATTTTTGGAACAACCTAAAACTCTAATTTGAGAACATTATACTCACCTGAGAACTACCTAAACTCTAACTTGAGAAGATTATACTCACCTGAGAACTAAGACTACCACCTACCGTGTAAAAGGGTTTAGCTTCTTTAGAAACCTACCCACACGTAAAGACAACAATGTTTAATAGTGTTTGTGCAAGGTTATTTTACCGAGTGAGGGGCACCCTATGTTCCAGGAGTGGCCCGTGCATAACGTTGGACCGACGGGGTCGGTCCACGGATATTACCGTTCTTACCTAACCCTAACCCTAACCCTAACCTTAACCCCAACCCCAACCCTAACCCTAACCCTAACCCTCCAAACCCTATGCCCCATACTGACCCTGCAGTCGACTTGGGGTGGAGCTCTACAGCAAACATACTTAACTTATCCACACTATTTACTCCAACTTCAGATCAGATCCGGTTATTGGAAAGGGGTCTTTCATTCATCCCACGCCCATTACAGTTTGACTGGGAGGAATTTCATAGGGATTTACACCAATACAACAGAAGGTTAAAGATCATCAGTTATTTCTATAATAAACCGGACCACATTCAGACACCCTTCATTCACAGGTCTAATTGGGAACCCACCACGGCTCAATCACACACAGCCACAATAAACCTGGTGCAAAAGAACAAACAGGCCCTGCGTTATAACCGGCCCCCAGGGGACGTTGTTGACAACCTCTCGGGGCCTGAACGCAGGGCCTTAGAAGAACTTACCCAAAATCCTAATATTATCATTAAACCCGCGGACAAAGGTTCAAAAATAGTCATTATGGATAGACAGCAGTATTTACTGGAGGCAAACAGACAACTCTCAAACACCACACATTATAAACCCATTCCGTCAGACCTACAAAGTCAAACCCAACCACTCCTCCGTAGTATTATACAAACTTTATATGACAATAAAACCATTAACCACAAGCAAAAAATCTACCTGTTTGGCCCCGACCAACCCCGCCCCCGCCAGTTCTATCTATTACCCAAAATCCACAAGGAACCCCCATCATGGACCGTACCCTATGAGGTTCCTCCCGGCAGACCAATAGTCTCAGATTGCAATAGTACATCATTCCATATCTCAGAATACATCGAACATTTCCTTGGACCCCTTTCCAATAAACACCCAAGTTACATCAAGGACACTTATCATTTTATAGATACCATCCGGCCCATGGTTGTTCCAAATCAGTCATACTTATTTACAATCGACATAGACAGTCTATACACAAATATCAATACACAAATCGGTATCAAGGCTATAATATCCAACTTCAATAACAACCCCGACAACAATAGACCGGACAAAGAAATTATTCAACTCCTTACCATCTGCCTCAACAATAACGACTTTTCATTCAATAACAAACAATTCCTGCAAATCCACGGAACGGCCATGGGTCAGCGATACGCCCCGTCATATGCAAACATTTACCTGAGCGAGTGGGAGCGAGAGGCATTGGCCAAGTGCACCCACAAACCCCTCACCTACCTCAGATTTTTAGATGACATTTTTGGAATATGGCAACATGACATTTCTTTATTTTCTGATTTCATTGACACATTGAATAGCCACCATCAGTCTATTAAAGTTAAGTACATCATAGATCCACTACAAGTTAATTTTTTAGATACAACTGTTTTTTTTGACCGGTCAAAAAACTTGTCATACTCACAACTACTTACCAAAGTTTACTTTAAAACAACAGACACACACGCCCTTCTCCATAAAACTAGCTATCATCCGAAACACACATTTAAAGGCATTATTAAATCTCAAATCATCCGTTTTCACAGAATATCATCCCGTGTAATAGACCTGCATTCTTCCATCTCCATTCTATTTTGTAGTCTCAGGTCTAGGGGCTACTCCAAACGCTTCCTCCGCCATATCAAGACCAGCACTTTGGCGTCTCTCGCTCCCACTCGCTCCATTCCCCGGATTGCTCCACCCCGTGTCCCGGTACCATTCATATCTACCTTCTCACATAGAATCAAAGGTTTACATAACATCATCAAACAGAACTTCATTCATACTCAAACCCTACAGCCGGCTTTCCAAAATCACGTCATCATATCAGCTTACAGGAAAAACAAAAACCTCCACAGTTTACTAATAAGGTCAAAATACTCTGATAACAAACCACCAACACAAACACGATACCACACACACTATAAAAACAGAAAATTTATTTCAAACCCTCACAGCAATACAGCATTCCCCACATTAGGTACATTTACACTCCACACCACCAACGTTATTTACATCATTACATGCACCACCTGCAATAAACATTATATTGGGGAAACAAAACACTCCATACTCACCCGATTAAAACAACACATATATAACATTGGGGAAGGCAAGTTAACCACCCCCCTCATTAACCATTTTCAGCTCCACTCCGTCAATAATCTTATAATCTCTGGTCTAGAATCAGAAGACCATTGGACCATTGGGCAGAGAAAGAGGACAGAAAAATTATGGATTTTTAAATTAGGTACAATCACGCCAACAGGCCTCAATGACAATTAAGTACACTCATAGGACACCCACCCGACAATCAGTTTAAATTTCCCTCTCATGTAGTCTTCCTTATCAACTCCCCCGTGTTTTCCCCTTTCCCCCTCCCCCCTTTGGTTTTTTTTCCCTCTACAACCAGCCGTGCTGCCTGGGTCCACTCAGGCCCCCCAAGGCACCACTTTAACACACATGCCTCGGGGGGAATCGAACTAGGATTCTCTGGGCCAGGGGCGTCATCTCTGCCACTACACCATTATTCATTTTACAATTTTGTTTCCATAAATCCCCATTTTTCATTAGTCTATGTTACTCCAGTATTAAAATACCACCTTCATAGATAAAATTAATCCCCAACCAGGTTTACACCCTCTCCCAAGGAAGGCGGGGCCTTCCTTGGGAGAGGGTGTCTGGTGGTAATGGCCGAAACATCCAATGACCCTGAGGTCCACTACTGATGATGTGTTCCATAAAACTAGGAAATCAAAATAGTGCCTATAGATAAAAATAGCCCAACCAACTCCGTTAAAATTAAACAAACCGACTCAATTTTAAAAAAAACAATTCGGCAAAAGGGGATATGTGAGACTGGAGAGTATTGATGACGTGCGTCGGCCAGTGGTACGAAGCAGGGGGAGTCATCGAGATAGATCTTCTAAACCAAACTGCCCAGTCGACGGACGAAGCAGGGGGAGTCATCGAGATAGATCTTCTAAACCTAACCATAGGGAACCCCCTGCCTAAACCTAACCTTTAACCCCTGAACAGAGCAACTTACCTGAAATATCTCACCTAACTCCTTTTGAGATTATTGACCAAAAACATAGATTCCACAACCAGTTGGTTTGTAAATCTTTAATTTGGAGAGTACAGTACAGGAAGAAAGACCTAAAATAGGCAGTAAGACCTCAAAGAGAAGGCAATTTATTCCCTGGTATACCCCACCCAACTGTGTTTATTATTTAGAGGACAAGAGATCCCTATAGGTGCGTGATTGGAACCTATTGTTATGGAATTGATGGAAAAGGAGTATGGGAATGAGTGCTTGATGGAAAACTGTGATGCTAAGGAAACAGGAAAGTTTACAAGGGGAGGAGCTAGATGGGCTATATAAATGATTGCAACTCCTCGGCCAGTCTCAGACAAGACACAATGCCTCACGGAGCAAGATCAGGGACAAGCTCTTACAGAGACCCACCATGGGGATGACTTACCTCTTAATTCGACCTGACATACTTACCTGCTCTAGCCTGATGAAGATAAACCTATTTCGAAACGTCGCGACAGGGCCTCCGGACTTAAAGCAAAAATGACAAACTGTACTTACCTGACTAAGCCACGAACCCTCCCTTGGACGAGTGGAGAAAAATAAGCACAAAATGTATTTTTGTAAATAGTTTGTTTATCTGCATTTGCAGCTTCTTTAATGGAAATAGTCCACGTATCTGTAATTTCAGTGTGTAATAACTGCATTATTATCAGTTTAGAAGCACCACCAGAGGTCCAAGTTCGTGCCTGTGCATTACAGCGGTCCTGATTAATCGGGGCCCTGGATATTATCGTCTTCATCTAACCCTAACCCCTTCCGAAGGTCGTAGAAGCTCGGGGATGGTACCAATCGATCCGCAGCACCCAAATTAATTCAGACTAAACCACTTTCCAAGTCTTTCTGACCTTCACAATAAAAGTTATTCAAGAATATCTCATTCTCCAATGTGCTTTCATCCCTTATCCTGTATTTATTCTCCTCTTCACAAGAGTTTGGTTTTTTCCTTTTTGTAACAGGTAAAAATAGCAGTTAAATGTCAACAGTTGTTTTATTGTCGTTCTACAATTTAATAAATGCAACAAACTATAGTTTTTATATATATTGTATAACTATAACTTTATAACTAAATGGCTTATTCGATAGTAAATATTTCCTACCCCTGCCCTAAACCTAGATCATTTATACTTCCTAATCCCTTCATATTTCATTTTTTTGTGTTCTGCACACATACAAACACCATTTATTTCAAAACCATACTGATGGGTAGAGAAGTCGGCTGGTATGACACATGTTTCCTGTGAAAAAAAGGAAGTTGCTTCAGTAGAGATGACGTTATGACAACAACTAAAAAGAAGTGTTCGGAAAGACGTTTGTTCTGTTTGCAGATTGTTTGAAACAGTTTTGAAGATGATGACAATCCGCTTGTTACTCAGTGTCCTCTTTGTTTCAGGTGAGCTGTTGGTTAAGTTACTTGAATCAATTATAACTGGAAATTCTCAGCTACAGGAGAAGGTTAAACACACCATGACAGACGATGCTGAACTTTCTCCTTACGCTTTGTTTACAGGAGCTTTGGCTGTTTGTCTTCAGGACACAGCACTCAACATCACTGCACCACAGACGATGGAAGCACTGAGTGGATCCTGTTTGCAGATCCCCTGTAACTTTAGGGCTAAAACAGAACGAAACTTTACAGGCAACAACTTCGGTGTGTGGATTAAAAGTGACTCCAGATTTGGAAATGCGCCACAAAATGTGATCTTCAATGGCAGCAGGCCAGACATCGTCTATCAAGTGAAGATTATCGGAGATCTGAACCAGAAAAACTGCACTAGTGTATTTTCGAGTTTGAAAAAAAACAACACAGATAAATACTTCTTCCGAGTTGAAGGACAATTGTTCACTGCAACAGCTGCTTGTCATCCTCTTCAAATACACATTACAGGTAAGAGAGTTTTAGATTTACAATAAACCAAACAGTTTTTATTTGCACAGCATTTATCATCAGGTCTTCCTTACTTTTGTTGAGGGTTAAGAACAGAGGATATCACACCTTGTTAAGATCTATGAGCTAAGTGGTTATTTGTGAAGATGAGACAATACAAAACACAATCCACCCGTTGTGCAGAAGGAGGAAGACAAGATTTTCGGGAAGTGAGCAAATCTCTCAACTTCCAAATCAGGAAATACCAAGGTCAGTACAAATAGATGTTAAAACTAGAAATATCACAAAAGAGATGTGAAAAGGATCAATATAGATAAGTATATGAATATACACATACAAATACAAAAAATATGTCAAATTTAATATAATACAAGTATATATCTGTAAAACAGTGTAACATGTATAATGAATAGAGAGATAAGGACAAAATATTATATACTCTCCTTTACTGTGAAACATGTAATTAAATGAAATAATTACATCACAGTTACAGCTGTAATCATTAAACTGATGACTTACTCTCTGAGCACAGCTGAGAAGGTAGAGTTTACATTAACAGGATCAAACTGCCAGAAGTTTGATGATCACTACAAAGTTCGATGTGTTTTTGGTGTAAAAAATGTTTGATTTCACAGATGATCCTCCAAGACCCACTATTGAAATGTTAGGTTTCCAGAGGGAGGGGGAGTCTCTCATCGTGACCTGCTCAGCTCCCCGCCCCTGTCCTGTCTCCCCTCCCAAACTAACCTGGAACCTCCAACCACAGCCTCACAACCACATACAGGGAAATGATGATGGAACCTTTAAAACTCAAATCCAAGAAAACATCAGTCTGTCAGACAAGTATGATGGATACCACATCACCTGCTCGGCCAAATATCCTCAAAGTGAGATTTCCACTCAAGACGAAGTGACTCTCAACATTTCCTGTGAGTCGACCACAGTTTGTCTTTGAATCATTAAGATCTCAATTGTAAATCTGATGCCTCTGTTCTCTACTACAACTGTGTTAAATCCTTCCCAGATGCCCCCAAGGACACGTTGGCATCTGTTGGTTGGTCACTGTCGGCAGGTGGATGGGTGAACCTGACCTGCTCCAGCAGAGCCAATCCTCCCGTCAACCACTTCACCTGGTTCAAGAGGAACCCGGACGGAGCCACTAACGTGTCTGAAGGAGCCGTTTACAGTGTCAGGGCCACAGATGGAGGAGTTTATTTTTGTGAGGCGAACAATACTCTTGCTGGTCAGAGGTCACCCAACATTCACCTGAAGGGTAAATATTCACAAATGTAAATCTCATCTACTGCTTTCTAATTTTATTCTTCTGTTTGTCTTATTATTTTGTCTGGGAGCACTTGGAATGTGATACAGTGCCGTATTGTGAGGTTTATAAGAAGCAGGAAACAAATAAGGCAAAGCAGGTTCGTGCGACAGAATAATTAGTGACAAACCTTGTTAGCAGGTAGAACTCAGTAATCCAAAACACACAAAAACCTCAACAACAAGGACAAGAAACACAATGATAACAAGCGTGAGTGAACAGGAACCAAATGTGCAAACTGAGCAGATGAACCAACAGAGAAGAGGGGGAAGATGTAAAGGAAGGATAATCCCAGAGAAAAATAACTTTGACCCAATGGGATAGTTATTCAGAGCTTGTCCACAATCTTCTTCAGGAGAATCAACCTCCTCTTGTGTTTCCATCAGAACCTCTACGATGGGAACCAGTTCTTGGAGGTGTTGCTGGGATCGTCCTTCTCATCTGCTCAATTATCTTCGCCTGGTGAGTTTCTAAATTCAAAACATGTGTCATGACTTGTTTCCTGATGCTGACATTTTAACTTAACATCCATCAGTCTTTGGATGTTAAGTCAAGTATTTTATACTTAACCTTAAATTCATGATGACTCATCTAAATTCCTGTCTTGTTTCCAGGTATTTGAGGTCAAGACATGCAGCAGTACAGCAGACTCAGGTGGGAAACATATAATGAGACAGTCGTCACATTTACATGGAAACAATATGCTGATATTAATCAGATTTGACATTCGGTTATCAGCCACACATGAACGGAGTTAGTGTTAAACAAGAGCTGTGACTGTCGATGAAAAACACTAGATGTTCATCCATTCCAGAGCAACAAAGGATTTAATCATTACCGTGGAACCTTCCCAAGCCAAACTATCCTACTGTGTCTTTGTGCTTCTGTGACAAACTGGGGGGGGGCAAGTGACGAGACAAAAATGTCCCCAGTTTACACTTTTAAACGTTAATATCAGGCATCAACTTCACAGAACAGCTCATATTACACTTGTTCAAAATGAGAAGGGAGATTAAAACTTTTTCCAACTGCAGCTCTGTTGCTACGGGACAGCATTAAAGGTGATGCAGATCACAGATATTCTAGTGTTCTATTAGCATTTCACCTAAAAATCATAATTATTGGTGTCCATTTAGATGTTGTCAGTTACTATAATGCAGTGTCTGTGCTGAGACATAATCTGATATTAACCACCTAACCCTAACCCATATTTTTCTGCTAATGACGTATGTTGACATCATGTTTCCTGTTGGATTTATTTTTGTTACAGAGTCAAACAGGAGAAGAGCTGGTCATCACAAACTCAGCCACAAGAACAGAGGAAGAAAACATCCACTACAGTGAGGTAGACTTCTCCAGGCAACGAGCTGGGCTGTCCTCAGACTCACTGCGGGACAGTGGACAGCAGCAGGACACGGTATATGCACAGGTGATGGTGTTCAAGAGAGGAAACTGATAACTCCAATGACCTGTACGCAGAAGTGGAGAAAAAATTGTCATGTGTGGTCTGTGTGAAAACAAAAGATAAAAACACATCAAACTGCTATTATTTTTAATTTATCTGTGATTTTTTTGCTTCATTCAAATAAAAGTCCTAAAGACTTAAATACTTAGTCTACACACATAAGATAATATTTTAAGTTAAAATGTGTTATTTTTTTAATATTGAGGTTAGGGAACAAAACTGATCTTTTAAGGTACAAACTGTGTTATATTCTTATATTTTTTTTGTAAAAGTGGAGACTTAACCCTGAAATACAAAAAAATGTAGGACTCTGTCTTTTGAGGACATTTTGAGAACGTGATCTATCCCATCTAACATGGATGACGCAGGGTTCATTTTTCTAGTATCAGCTGTAAATGTTCAGTTTGCAATGGAAAGAGATAAAATCTATAGAAACAATCAATAACAGTTTTATATAATATGTTTTAACATGTATGTAATTGTTCTTTCAGAAGAAAAATAAAATATATGGTTCAATGTCCCAGTATAACATTTAAGCTTCAGCATCTTAATAAATCTGTCAAAAAAATGATTCTGACACAGTGACTTCAAACATCATAATTTAATTCTAGTCCAACTACAGCACAGTCTAAACAACAACTTCACTGTTTCATGCAACATCTACAGTCAGATCCGACTGACTCCATCAGGCGTCACGTGACCGAGCGCAGCTTCACACACGCTCCAATAAATGTGATGCTTGAGGAAACCTCATCTATTCCTTCTACCACATATCAACCAACACGGACACTTCAATCCAGCATTACAAATCATAAAAGACTAAAGGAGCTCGACCATAAAAAAGAAAACATTCATTTAAATTATTATCCGTTTGTCAAAGAACACAGAGACCAATGGAATCAATTTCCAGAATGGTGTCATCCAAAAAACGTACCAATAGAATAATTCTAACAACATCCTGTACATGTCAGCTTGTATCTTATTAGTGTTTAGCAGTAGAAAAAACAGCATTTTGGTATTCAGGTACTTCTCATCAACCAAATAAAAAAGAATTTAAAGTTAATCTGATATACATGACAATTACATTTTTATCCTGTGAGATGCAGCAAAATACCGACATTTGATGAGTCTACTGCAGGAGTGATCCCGATGACCCCGTGGTCCTGATACAGAGCCCCCCCCAACAGCATTAAGGCGTTAAAGCACGTTGTCAATAAGGAATCTGAAAATGTCAACATGAGCAGCAGTGATTGAGAAAAACAGCGTGAAACAAAATGATGCACAGTGACCTTTAAACATGAAATGGCCATGTGGATGTGTTCTGTTAAAAAAAGTTGTTAAAACCTACAACAATAAATAAAATGTTTAACTTCAAAAATAATCAGAATTCATTTGTCTTTAAACAAGTGAATTGAAATGAAGGAATGTAAACACCAGTGGGCATTAGCCACACACTAACTACAGACAGTTTGTTGTGGTGGTGGAGCAGTGTGGGATCATGGGAGTTGGAGTCTTTGTCCCGGTTTGGATTCGTTCATAGTTTAGGAAGTTTGATGAGGAGCCGAATTCTCCTCTGACTGCTGACACATGGACAAACCGGATTATGATGCAATAAATGAAACGCACTGTTACCTTGAGAAGTGTTACATTACTTTTTAGATTCTAAAGTGAAAAAGTTATATATTATAACTTTAAATGTTAAACTTTGATAAAAACATTTGAGTTTGGTTTAAAAATAATAACTACACTAGTTGCTACAATTTCATCAGTGAATTTAAAGTTTGCACATCCAGGACGTTGAGATTGATCACAAATACAGTTTCGGAAGTTTCAAAGAAGCAAATTCAAACCAGATAAATATGGTGGTATTTGTCAGAATTAAATATTCAATGGCTGTTTTTCCATAATCCTAACGTACGCACCATGTAAACAAGGTTGAAATAATTATCTATTTTACCTTCAAAAATAAATCTAAACAAAAGCACGGAAGCAAAGACAGTCTGCATCCCACAGGGTGAAAACAAAGGGAAACATTTGGACGGTACAATCAGATAAATTAAGTTTCCTGTCGCAGGATCCACAGAGATTCAGATTTGAGAGGACGAGAGCATCACGGCCAACACCGACCAAACTGTACATCTCTGTTCTGACTGATGCAGAACTTAGAGTCAAACGAAAGGAATCAAACATGGAGGAACATTTCAAAATAAGGCCCCTGAAGAAAGTCAGAAATTATCTTGGAAAAATAAGGAATAAGGAGGCACCAAAAAGTTGAGATATCAAAAATGCAGTCTGTCTGTGTGGTACGAAAAACTGTATTTCTCAAAAACATGAGCAGCTACATCATCCTGGAGGAGGTTCCTGACGGGAAGTGCCCGAGGTGCTGCTTCTGTCTCCGCCCACGCTTCGTCTTGTTGCACCTCCTGCAGGATACGACAGGGTTAGGGTCAGCAGACTTACATTGACACACAAAGCAACAGTGCGAAGACAACTGTGGCATCCTTATTTTCCAAACGCTCATTGACTGTGTTCACACATGTGAGTTTTTAAATTCTATATTGTTGAAGGCATTTGTAAAAATCTAAATCTTTTTTGTTCAATATAATCATTTATGTGTACAGGACGTTTATCAGCTGTCTCAGTTGTCATGGAGATGGCACAGATGTTGTCACATGACTGAACTGAAGCTTCGACCATCCACTGATCAAAGGATTAACTCAAGACTGTGTTTAAAGGGTTCGAGTTTTTTTGATTCAGTGCAATAATGCACCTTGACATTGGTGGCCACTAACCAATAAACCAAGCAAAGAAGAAGAAGCGGCATGTAGTGGTAAAGTGTCTGTTTAATCTATGGTGGCCATTTGGGGACATACACTATGAAAAGTTATCTGTAGTGTCAGTGTTTGGTTTGACCATTCTGGGCTGCCGTAGGAAACACGGCGGAGCAAAAATAAAGCTGGTGACATCAGGGTTCTGGTTCATGGGATGAACCCTAGTTACCAAAGAACACATTGAACAAAGTACAGCTCTCTCTGCTGGCTGACAGAGGTTGCTGCAGCTACGGCACACTTCCTGCTTACAGATGAACAGTCCTGATGTGAGTGTGATCACCTGGTAAAGCACATGACCACAGCCACGATGACTGCAATCTGAACGGCCCCGATGATGGCGGCGATGAGGACGTAGTGTAGTTTCTGTCCGCTGGGCACCACGTACAGGATGTTGAAGTCCAGCAGCTGGTCACACTGAGGACCGCCGTATGCTGCCTCACACCTGACACACACACACACACACACACACACACACACACACACACACACACACACACACACACACACACACACACACACACACACACACACACACACACACACACACACACACACACACACACACACACACACACACACACACACACACACAGTTCCATCATATTTCAGATCTGACGATTTCATTGAACACATTAAGTTTTACAATAAATGTCAAATAGACATTTTGCAGCGGGTTAAGAATTAAGGTCAGACCCAAGTGAGTATAAAGTAGAACAGTGGATGGCGTTAATGCACCTTGACATTAAACCACACAAAGAAAAATAAGTGACTGTAAATAAAGACACGTCTCCACTTCCTCCAGAAAAGAAGCTGAAATATCTCAGACACAAACGCTGACATCTTGTGATGACATCATTCAGAGTCTGTGTGATCGTGGGCCGCCCACACACACTCTACCAATCTTGAGTCAGTCTCAGCTGTCAATCATGATGCCTGTTTTTATATTACTAAATAACTGATTCAAACCAAACCGATCAGAAACACTTGAGCAAACAGAGAGATGAGAACGACCTGAAACGACAGAAACATCTTTACAAACATTTATTTAACGTCTACTTGGATTTTAGTTTGCTCCGTGTCCCATCTGGTAACGAGGAGGAGGGATTTACGACCACACTACAGGCAGCCACCAGGGGGCGATACAGATAATTGAACCCTTCACTTAAGAAGAGCCATCATGTTGGGAGTCCACACAGATATTTACCTGCAGGTCGCCAGGTTGTGTCTCATCTCACATTGTCCGTGTTCACAGAACTGAGCGTAGTCCTCAGAACACGGAGTCACGCTGTCCACAAACCCCTCCCCCTCACTGGGCTTGGACACACCTGGACACAAAGAGAGACACTGGTTTCTGATGGGCTTCGTTTCATAATGACAGGCTAACTGCAGGGGGGGGGGGGGTCTTACTGTAAATGTCGGGTTTGGTCTTGATGCCGTCGTCCTTCCTGTTTTTGTCTGAAACACAAGAAAATGTTTTTAATCTCTTTATTGAAAGTTTTTTTCTCTGAGAAATGAAAAGTTTTTCAACATTTTTGTTAATTTCTCCTCAAATATGATTACAGAGACCTCTTCTTTCTTCTCCTCTGTTTGACCCTGATATCATCTACCTCTCCTTTTCTCCTCCTATTTGACATTCCCTTCATTTCACATCTTCTACCCATCTCCCTCTTATTCATCCTTTTCTCTCTATGCACTTGTTCCTCTCTTCCTCATGTTTTCTCTTTAATTCCTTCATTCTTCCTTTTCTTTTTCTGTTTTGTCCTAATCCCTCTCTTTTTCTTTAGAACAATTTGCTCCATCTATCATCCTCTCCCTTTTCTTGTCATCTTCAGAATCAGAATCAGAAGAATCAGAATTCTTTTTATTGCCATGTATATTTGCACATACAGGAAATTGCCTTGGTGTGGTTTACTCTCCTCCTCTTGACTGCTTCCCTCTTTACTTTTCCCTCCGGTTGATTGTACAGGTTCTGTTTTTTTAACCCTTGCCCCATGAGGGTGGAGTCACTACCAGAGGACGTGGACGAACTTGTGTTAAAGGACTCGTCAGCCTGTGATTATTAATGGACACAGCTCAGCTTGATGTATTTCTCAGAATTGTTTCCGGGATTCTACAACAAAGGAGGACTTCCTCATTCTTTTGCAGTTCAGGGAGAGAACGAGAGGTGAGAATATTTACATCGAGATTAAAAAACATGTTCGAAAAAATGACATCATTATCCGTAAACTGGTGGCAACTACTACCGAACTTTTTGAATTATTACTGTGTAATTCATCAGCAGGCCTTGGCTAGGAAGTCGTGGACCTCTCTCAAGATTGACACTGGAGGTCAAACTGATAAACTTGATTAGAATAAACCTGCTTCAGGGCTGCTTGTACAAGGCATTAGAGGATGAGCTTTGTGCCGCTTATGGACACTTGCTTCTCCATGCTGATGTCCAGTGGTCGAGTCAAGGCAAAGTGCTGCAGTGATTTGTTATCTGGCACTCTGAGATAAAGACTTTTCCATCAACAAGGAACGATCAGATGCTGTGTGGCTACTGGACCTTGGGTTTCTGATGGACCTAACTCAGCCACAAGCTCCAGCAGCAGCACCTGACCTACATGAGAAGTGAAGGGGTTCAAGACTCGGGGCTTGGACCACACATCTAAAGAACCGGAGGAGGACATAGTTCCCGACCTGGAGAAAAGGTCACAGGACACTTTTCACCCTGAGCAGTACTTTGCTCACCTGGACCAAGTGGCCACAGAGTTCAATCTGTGTTTTGCTGAATTACATGTCAAGGAAGATATTGCTGCATTCATGTCAAACTCATTCATGCCTATTGATATAGAACAGGTAGCGGCCATATTCTAGCAAGTGTTTGCTTTGCCAAATGGAGTTAACATGGAGATTATTGATTTAATAACTGACGTGGAGCTGAAAGCCAGATCAACGGACAGTGACTTTGGGCAGATTACATCTAACCCTAACCCTAACTCTCTTCACACAGATGAAAATAATAAAATAAAAGTACAGGAGGCGGCTTACAGAGAATTCTGCTTGTGCACATTACAGTTCTACTTTCTAAAATGCTAATGGGAAAAGTAGTAAGTTGCATGAGGCTTCGGTGGATAAACATTAACATTTAACATTGGAACTTAATGTGATCCGCTCACAGTATGTTGGGTTTTTTCTTTGTTGTTTGCCATGAACAAAATAATTTCCTAGAATTGGATAAAAGGCCACATTCCTTTTGGTGTTGGAATGGAATCAAATAATAAAAAACTTGAAATGATAGTGACATTGTTTTCTTGGTTGCATCCATTTGAAACTTGACCAAAGTTATCCTTCCATCTTTAAAGTTATCTTTCCATCCTTTCCTCTACCGCTCTCCTCTTCCTGTGATCTGGTTACCTTGGCAGCGTCCCACGTGTTTGATGTCGATCTTCAGCTGCTTGAGGCAGGACGCCTCTCGGACGTGGCACGGCGTGTCATAGGTGAGGCCGTCGCCGCCACACACCGGGTTGTCGTTGTGGCCGCTACACACTATGTTACACATGCAGCTGGACACACAAACACAAACTTCTTTGAGTAGCAGTGGTTCGTTCTACTCATCATCAACTCCTCTGTGGAGTGGTCGTTTATTTTGAAGGTATAATTAAACTATGAGATTCAGTTTGACGGCTGTGTCCATGTGTTGTCCTACGTTCACTGTTCACATCAAACAGAAAACTAATTTTACAAAGTGAATATGTTTCGGAGCAATTTCAACTACAGTGAATAATCTTTGTAACATTGTGTAGTTAAGATGGAACTGGAGGACACAGTTCTTGTTCTGTGTATAAACAGAATTCAAACATAGGGACATCTGTATCCGTGTCAATCAACCAAGTGGGAACTCCCAGTATCTGTTGTTTTAACCTCTGGACTCCGACCAATAGAAAAGTTCTTCCATTCTTTACGTTGGAATTTTTACTTTATGAAATTTAATTTCCTGGAGAATCTTCAAGGTTTCATGTCATTAAAATCAGACAAACAACAACAACAACAAACGAAAAACAAAAGCTTATGTAAGTCTATGAACTAAGTTGAATGATAAAATGACTGAAACGGTTACGTTTGTAATGATGTCATCAGAGCATAAGAAAAAAAGAAATATCTTAACACACAATCTAACCGTGTGTGTGTGTGTTTGTGTGCGTGTGTGTGTACTTACAGTGTATCCTCAGAGTCTTCATCACATTCAGCTCCGAACTTGCAGATTCCACATTTCGAGGCCTTTTTACCGCGACCTGAGCCCTCGTCGTCTGCAGACACAACACGTCACGACAACATTCTACATCTATTAATATCAATGATGTCAACAACAAGGACATGTGGTTTCAAAACATTGTAGCAACTGTATCAGAAAAACGAAGAAGAAGTTGTTCACCTCCGTCTCCAGATCCTGAACCAGCGTCTGACGCACAGAGAGGGAGGAAGTGATGTCAGTAGTTGGCAGGAAATAGTCTCTGTGTTATGAATCATACATGAGGTTCAATCTTAAATTAATTTAAAATCTCTCATTTTTCATTCAAACTTTTCTGTAAATCAATTTTCTCTGATGGTGATTCATCCTTGGCTCAGGACAGACAGACATTCAGAGTCCCTGGCTGATGGGACAGTTCCCTCCATAGCTTCAGTATCGGCTACATGTGGTTAACTCACTACTGAAGCCTAACCCTAATAAAGACGAGTTGAAATGGCTGTGTGAGTGTACCGTGGTAGCAGGCTCCCTCGGACAGGATGCTGATGGCTCTCTGCTTCTTGCAGGTGGCTCTCCTCAGAAAACACTCGTTCTGGTACGTGTCCCCGTTTGACCCACACACAGGGACGTACTTCTTATGACACTGCAACAAACACACAGTGTTTAGATGACTGGATGACAATCAACATATCACCTGTGACTAGCATGAAGTCCAAAGATAGACAGAAGTGTGTGTCTGAGACTCACATGGAACTGACACACACACTTGATGTCAGCTCCGTTCTCGCGGCAGGTTCCTCCGAAGCGACACGTTCCAGAATCACACACACGGAGGTCGCTCTTCTTCTCTGACAGATCTGAAAATACCAAGGGACAGAAAAGAGTTCAAACTCACTCCCTGTCAGAGTTATAGTCCACTGAAGACTCTCACATATCTAAACAGCTTAATGTAGAATCTTGATGAGCTTCTGTGAGAACACACATCTCGGTCAGATTCAGTGAGACGTCTGGATCTCACCTCATCAAACAATCGTTTACAGAGTGAGTGAACAAGAGCAGGTTGAGAATGAAGGAGGAAACATTCAGACACAAAATGAATGAATGCTAATCCAGCAGATGTGGAGAAGTTTCAACCTGAAGCAGTGAACATACTCATCACAACCCACACAAAACACAACAGTGAGTGTCTATCTACTGACACACGCACACACACACACAGACCATTATCCAGTGTAGTATTTAAATGATGGCAGCTTATTGGTCGAGCCCTGTAGGCCAGCCAATTACAGATGGTAATTACAAGGGTTGTGACCCCTGCCTCCCCGTAATTAGTGAATACCACAGTGTGCTGAGGCAGCCACAACAAACTGCTGAAACACACACACACACACACACACACACACACACACACACACACACACACACACACACACACACACACACACACACACACACACACACACACACACACACACACACACACACACACACACACACACACACAGAGCAGAACAGAAACCTTGTTCCCAGGATCCTCTCTGACTGCACAATGTGACACCACATGTTTAAGGTGATTCCCCTCCACAGTCAATCACAGACTGTTAATAAAGTGTAAAACAAAGCAGAGCCTCTTGATCGCCCCCTGGTGGCTGTCTTCAGTAAACTACGTCTCTGTGTAAAGAAACATTTCCCAGCATGCCACAGTCACAGAAGTAAAGAGAACACTGCTGTTTAACCAGAAGTGGGCCCTGACCCACCAAGCAGGAGTTGAGGTCATCAGGTGACTTCAGGTTTAATTCAGAGTTTCAGTTTTTTACGAAGCTCGTTCACTTGTCATCAGGTAAATCACCACGGTAACTTACGCTGAGCAGCTGACCTGCTCCAGGTTCAGTTGGAGATAAGAGATCAAACAGTCTGAAGCTCCGCCCACTGACCAACCCTTCCTTTGAACCATGACATCATGTTCTTATAGGATCTGAGGAGCTGGTTGTTGGAGTCTCTGAGGAGGACCAGGGTCTTCAGAGACCCACAAGATCCTCTGAGCTCCTCTGATGAGCTTCTGAAAGATCTAGATTCTCCTCAGAGGATGAACCTCTGTCAGCTGCTGGAGCCCACCAGAACCAGCCTGACCAGTAAAGTGCTCCCAGTGCCAAAGACGGCATCTGCTACTGGTGAAGCAGATGTACTGGGAGCAGGGTTAGGGTTTTCAAACCCAATTCTACATGTGTATACTGATATCAATATACAGTGGAAATAGAATCAAAGTCTTATGATATTTAATAGATAATAATATGAAAATCTGTCTTCTTCTTTCTTTGCAGTTTATTTGTGTGTTCACTCAAAAAGTTGATAACCAGCATCATGTGACCACTTAGCCTGACTGTGATAGGTTAAGTTCAGCTGGATACCTGACAGAGATCCTGTATTTGTTGATCTGTGGTACAGTTATGGGGGTTAGGGGGTTAAAGGTTAGGGGGTAAAGGCCGGCGCATGCTTCTGCGTTTTCACAGGCCTTCAAGCGCAAGAGCCCCCGGGCTCCTCACGTGCTTACGTATCACAGCCTCCCGCAGCCCGCAAGGCTGTGATTGGTCTGCTAACTACATCCCTCCCGGAGTCGCATTTCTGGTTCATTCCCCATAATACCAGCAGAAACAACGGAAGATTTAGAAGAACGAATATGGACCAAATTGAAGAGCGTTTGGCAGAAGAGATCCGAAAGTATGACCACTTGTATAACCCGTCACTGACCCGTTTCTGACGTATGATGAGGCATGAAAACGGAATTTCAACTCCGGAAAGGAAGTAGTTAGCTGACCAATCACAGGCTTGCAGTCCCATAAAAACGCAGAAGCATTTGCCGGCCTCCAGGGGCTGAACCCTGACCCTACAGGTCTTTGTGCTTAGCCATGTTAACTCTGTCCTCTCTCTGAATGAAGTTGATCTGAGATCAGTGGTGACGGGTGGATCAGATCAGCCTCAAACTATCGTCTAAAGTTCAGTGAAGCGAAAGCTCTCCCTCTCTCTCTCTTAGTATCACTCTGCCTCTCTCGCTCTGCTGACCTCATTATCTCTCTCCGTCCTCATCGCTCCTTCTCTTTTCATCTGATTCCAACATGACAGCAGATCCAACACACACAGTATAGATGATCTATACACACAACATTAAGTTGGTTCGAATTGAAAAATCATTTACGATCATATGGTAGGAATTATGTCATCATGATCTCACTATGAAGACTCAAATTTAAATCATATGATTAAGAAAGATCTTCAGGAATGAGGAATTTGGAAATTAATCTCAGAATTCTGCTAATTTAAAAGTTCTCTTTTGTTCCAAATCCTGTTTTGAACCACATGGAGAAGATCTGGTTCTTGAAGTTGTGTCAGAGATGGTTTGATGGAACCATGAGTCCGATCAGCTGCTCCCTCAGCTCAGCCTGTTCCTCCCTGCTACACAACCCTGTCATTAACCCAGAATAGAGCCTGGGAACATGAGGAGTGGTCACCACACAAACACACACACACAAAGATTGAAACAGACACACACACACTCACACAATATTTCCAAAGCAGGTGATGTTATGGAGTTCATCTTCCTGTTGCCGTGGTGACTGCACTGAGATAAAACTGATGGAGCCAGCTGCTGTCGTCAAGGCAACAGTGACACATAGACAACACCTGGATCAGTCCCCCCCACACACACACACGCACACACAACGCCCCCTGCAGGCGGACCTGGGACGTGTTCAGGTAAGCAGCTGTTGCGGGTCTCACCTGGGCAGTCGGCGGCCTTTCCGGGGCCGCAGTCCCCGCTGCTGCTCACTCCGCTGCGGGGGAACGAGCTCCGGACGCCGGGGAGAACCAGAAGCAGCAGCAGGCAGATGAACCAGGAGGAGCAGAGAGCTGGAGCCATGATGGAAGGAGGACGGGGAGGTGGAGACTGAGAGGTGACAGATAAATGGAGGTGAAGAGACCACTGAGAAGAAAGATGTTCTCCTTCGATGGATCCTGGTACAACTGCAGAAAAAGAAGAAAAGGTCTCAGACCCTGATTTTCTCCATGATTCTTCTCCGGAGCAGAAAAAGGCTGAAATCCGAGGAGAGAAACCGGAGGAGGCTTCGCCACGAAGGGACAACAAAGCCCAGCAGGGCCTGGGTCTTCACACAACGACCCCCACAGTCTGATCACTGCCCGGACTCTGCCTCCATCCCCAGCCCCGCGGCCTCGCTCTCAAACCGGCAGGGAGAAGCAGCGCAGCGCGGCGCACAGATCCGGGTGAAGGTCGGAGCCTCCAGCAGCATCCAGGCCGAAGAGGGAGAGTCTGAGCCGGGGAGGATGGACGGGTGCGCTCGGTCCTGGACCTATTTAGTCCTCGCGAGGTTTGATTCACATCAACAAAGGCCTGGATCACGTGACCTGCACGAGACCACTCCCCCCCTCACACACACACACACACACACACACACACACACACACACGCACACAAATATATCCCGGCATGCACCAGGGTTCCTGAAGTCTGCAGCCCCGTCTGCTCCGCACTGTCCCGGTACAATCCCGGATCTGACCCAGTCCTGACACAATCCACGACCTGATGGTGGCGCTGCAGAGTAATGACATGTTAACATGGAGTTAAGATGTGGGGTTGATTTTCTGTGGTGATGACTTGAACCGCCAGGGGGCAGTATACGCTAAGTTTGAAATACAAGGAAGTTGATGAACTCCATCACTTTCAGTTATATCTTCATGTAGTTCCATGACCTCAGGGTGAAGACTACATTTCCCAGGATCCCACACAGCGGCACCACAACAATCTGTTTAAACGGAGACGCCTCCTGTTAGTTTAACTTTCAAACGCAAACTGTTTATACTCCTGAACAGTGACGTCATCACCAGAAGATGGCAGCGTCTGTATCTGAGACACTTCAGCTGAATTTATGGAGGAGACGCGTCATCATCTTTATTCTTCTTCTTGATTTGGTTTATTGGCGTTTGGTGACGTCAAGGTGCTTTGTCACCACCTGAGGTGTTAGGGTTAGTGAGAGTGGGCATCAGAGTTATAGGACATATTAATAATGCAGTGTCTACTGATTTCTACTTTCTGCAGATACGTTGTTTAGGTGGAAGATAGATTTAAAACATTATTCAAAACATTTGTTCCAGTTTATACAGATGGTCCAAGATCCTTGCCCAAGAAGAACCGGTTCTGGTTTCAGTAAACCAGACTTTAGAGGTTTCAGTGAACAGGACAACCTCGGATCCTCTGTCAGTTCTATGAACAGATTCATGTTCAGCATTAATGTTGTTAAAGTCAGTTTCATCCAACAGTTGGATTTAATGAGATATTTGAGAATATTGTGATCACATTTATGTGTATTCCAGCAAACAGAGGAATAAGAGCCATGGGAGACAGCTTTATAAAACAGGAAGTGAGAACAGTGAGGAAACAACAAGGAGGAGAACATGGTGACTATAAGCTGACGAGATATACGACTCAATAATAAACTTAATAAAAACATGTGATTACTGACATCAGTAATAGTTTCGAACCCTAAACTAAACCAATGACAACAATGAAAACAATAACAACAACAGTTTCTTCGTTGATTAAAATAACAACAAGTCAAAGTCTGTGTTTCTTTCAGAAAATTATAACGTCACACAAGTCGTTCTTTTTATTTTGTTTCCAATGATGAATCCTATTTGTGACATGAACAAATAATAATATATCATTTAACTGTTTGTGACAAACAGAACAAACAGCAGCCAAAGAGTCCACACACACACACACACACATTCTAACACACAGTCAATATTTAATCCACATCCTCAGGTCAGGGTCTTTAGTTGAGCCATCTGGGTAAATTAGTTTACTCTCCCATCTCCGTCTCTGACGCCTCCTCCTCTCTTTCCTCCTCCTCCTCCTCTTCCTCTGTTTTCACCTCCTCTCTGTGTGTTTTCATGTCAAACTGTCCTTGAACTGGATCAACATCATCAGACGAGCAGCTGCTCACACTTTGTTTCTCCAGGATTTAGAACATTTAATTTTTTTAATCTGTAATTTAGAAAATTTTACAAAAGTTCTCTTGAAAGAAAAAAATGAATTACTTTAAGAATCAGCTAAAGGAAAAGTGAGAATCACTTTATCTAAAACCAAATATGATTACAGCTTATTATCAGGAGCACAGAATCAGGTCATAGGTCATCACCTAAATTCATAGTGTTTCTGCCTGGCAACAAACGTCAGTTTTGATCAAATCAAATAGTAAGAAAATCCATTAAGGGAATTATTTTTGCTTTGTTGGCAGGAAGCGGGCAGAGAGAGAGAGGGGGGAGAGAGATAGAGAGAGAGAGAGAGAGAGAGAGAGAGAGAGAGAGAGAGAAAGAGAGAGAGAGAGAGAGAGAGAGAGAAAGAGAGGCCAGTAAATGTTATGTTTTATTACAAACAGGAAGATGACAAGCTCTGTCATCATCAGTCGTTCAAATTTATACAACTTTGTTTATACCTGTAAGAGAAAATTATCCAGAGGCTTGTTACACTGTTCAACAAACACAGCAGAGAATAATATTAATAACATACAACGATAGTCTTACATAATTTAATATATATGTATGTATGGGGTCTGTGTATTCAGAGGTGAAAACAATGACAATCTTTTATTCATATAAAAATCTGAAAACGCTGATGTGGGATTTTAACAGTGAAAGAAAAACTGTGAATTATTAATAATTTCCGTGATTTACAGGCAGACTCTACACATGTGAACAGAAAGGACTTATTACATTTAGGGTTAGGGTTAGGGTTAGTGTTTATTCCCCCCCCCCCAACCCTTTGCTATAACGTTGGCCTTCACAGTGGTTTGGGATGTCTCACCGCGTTCAACCAGTAGGTCCTGCTCGACTTGGAAGAATGCCCCCCCACTGAGCAGCTGCACCACCAACCACTCGCCTGCAGAACGATGTGACTGTTGAACTGCAGAAGCTCTTCTCCCTAGGGTTAGGGTTAGGGTTAGAATTAACCCTACTGGTTTGTGTAATGAGCGGGTGGATGCCCCCCCCCCCCCCAGGAGGTGGCAAGGAGAAAGACAGAGGGGACTTCAGGGCAATTATAGAGCACCACTGTATTCTATGAACCCGACCTTTTGGAGGGCCTGACCCTGACCCTGACCCCTCCAGGTCCACTACACCCCGACAACTGAAAGATCATGACCCACTGACACCTGCACTTGGCCTCCGCTCCAAATTAGGCTGCTTTTTAATCTCTCTTCTTCTAAGCACTGTGTTGTGTGTCTGTATGTGTGTGAGTGAGAGAGAGCTGTGGAAACAGTGGAGGTGTATTTTCCTGTCTCTCTCTCTCACACACACCTACACATGCGCTCTCTCCCTCTCCCTCCCTTCCTCTCTCTCTCTCTCTCTCTCTCTCTCTCGCTCTCTCTCTCTCTCTCTCTCTCTCTCTCTCTCCCTCTCTCTCCCTCTCCTTCCCCCGGGACCTATTCCCTCCGTCTCTCCCGCACGTAGCCTCCTCAGTTCGGCAGCTTATGGACGAGTCTTCGCTGCTGGAGGATCCAGTGTGAGAACTTTACCATTCAGCCATGTGCGCTTTGTCCGGAGGAGGAACCGCGGCGCTGCTTCTGCTTCTGCTCTGCCGCTGCGACTGCACCAGCCCCGGGAGAAGAGGTAAGGCTGAGCCCGGGGAGAGAGCGTGTGCGGGCGGGAGGGAGCCACAGTCCAGGGTCATTTTAATATTTATTTCCCTCTGTGGTTCTGCAGGAGAAAGTTTCTGCTGCAACACGTTCTTTATTCTACTGATTTTATTTCACACATTTATTGTAAATGTTTCTTACTTGAAACTAAAATTGAAATTACTATCAATACAACAAAAAGAAACACATTCAAATCAAATAATCGAAAAGAGAATTAAAGCTAAAACGGCCGTTTATGGGTTTCAGGGTTTATTTTTATTACTATGAAAACATAGTAATAAAAATAAAAATAATACTAATAATAACACATAATCAGATGTTTAAATACCTCCGAGACATAAAATACAAATGCCAAAATATGGCATCAAATATGATGGAAAGTATCCAACATCACATGTGAGAAACTGGACCTGATCAATCTAAAAGACAAAGAGGATTTATCTGATGATAAAAAAAACACCTTAGGCTCAGAGTGAGACATCACGTGATTCCTGCTCTTCAGAGGATCACTCCTTAACTTGCAGATGATATTTCCTCTTATATATATCGGCGGCTGTGGCTGAGGGGTACAGTGGTCTTCCTCTAACCTGAAGGTCGGCAGTTCGATCCCCAGTCTGACCCATCTGCATGCCGAAGTGTCCTTGGGCAAGATGCTGAAACCCGAAAAAACTCTTTAACTGGAAGAACTTGACTCAATGTGGAGAGAGAGAGAGAGAGAGAGACAGAGAAACCCACCGGTTGAGGCAGATGTCCTTCACATTGACTCTGGTTCTTTCTTCCAGTTAAACAGAGTTTTTTTCTCTCTCAGTCGTCAGAGCTGCTCATTGTTGAACTGTTGGTTTCTTGAATATTTTGAAGGTCTTAGCTTTCTATGTAAAGAACCTTGAGATAATGTGTTTTATAATTTGTTGCTAAACAAATCAAATTGAATTGAATTGAGAGACAAACAGAGAGAGAGACAGAGGAGCCTGGTAGAGACTAGAAGAGAAGAGAACCCCTAATGCCTCAGTGACCCACAATGGTCACTTAGGCACTGCAATGGAAAGCAACGATGAAAGGGCTTATGGTGGTGGCCAGGTATTGACACAAATATAGACATTGGTAAGAAATGTCAGCAAAGTGGTAAGGTCACAGGCTGTCTGTGTCAAATTCAGCAGCAGTTCGACTAGACCCCCCCCCCCTTTTACGAATTTGAACTGCTCTCCATCAATCAATCAATCAAATTTGACTTGTACAGCCAATATTCACAAATCAACATTTGTGAATATTGGCTTAACAAGTTGGGACATCCTCTGTTCTTAACCCCCAACAAGATTAAAACTATCAAAAAAAAATATAAACGGGGGAAAAAATGTAGAAACCTCAGAGAGAGCCACTAATAATAACAGCTTGAATTTATATAGTTCCTTTCAAGAGATCCCAATCTCTGCTTCTCGATCCACCATCATGATCCACGATGTGGCTGCAGCTGTGATCCTGGATCTACAAACGTGAAGCAGCAGGACTCTGTGAAGAAGTCACGTCAGTAACATGTGTTGATGACACATTAATGTGAGAAAGAAGAAGCAAGAAGCTCCACGTGTAAATAAGCGAGAAAGCGTTGTAATGAACGGAAAGTGAGAGAGTTATGATTGTGTGATGTGCAGTATTTTCCTCCCATTCTTATAGAATTTCAACATTTCTGTCCTGTTTGTTTTAGTTTTTTACGTTGTCTCCTTTCCTAACTCCTTACAACTACTCCTTCACATCTTTCCTTGACCTTGAACATTTTCCAGTAAGCTCCATGAATTATTGTTTCGAAAGGAGACGATGTGGAGTTTTCGAACACAGCATTTGACTCCAAATGGCAGCAAACAGACTGATTCACTAAGGAGAGACATGTTGAAATCTTTATTTACAGTCTGTTTCAACATTGATCCGAACCTTTCATCTCTGGACGACCTTTGTATTATTGAATGTTACAGAGAATACTTAAAATGGCTAAAACACAGCAAGAAAATTCTGAGTGGCTAAGCATTGTGTGAATGATATCTCTCTCTCAGGTCACTCAACAGTAATAAGAGAAAATAAATAACTGAATGAATGAGGCGAGGAAATGCTGAGCTCAAAAGTGTGTTTGTGTGTGTGTGTGTTTGCGTGTGTGTGTGTGTGTGTGTGTGTGTGTGTGAGATAAGTGAAAAAAGCTGACTGCTATCTCTCTTTGTCTTGATAACAATTTGATTATGGGCAGGATTTGTAATGACTGAGTGTGTTTGTGTGAGTCTTTGTTTTTGAATGGACTGTTATGTTGTGTTGTTGCTCTCCACAGTAATAAATATGAATGTAATATATATCATGTATTTCCAGATTTCCAATATAACGACCCAACACAGTTTGGTGGAGACACCTATGAGTCCATCAGAGAGGGGGTTTTCTTAGGTTCTCCTGTTCCTTAGGCAAGCTGCAGACATTCTTGAAGTTTTTGTGAATGTCTATTTGTACTTTGAGTCCTTATATTGGATATGAGATTCTGAAGGTCCTTCGTTAGGTTGCAGAGGTTCTTGAGGAGGTTGTAAAGATTTAAAGAGGTTTAAAAGGTTCTACAGATTTTATAAGAACCTAGAAGAAGTTCTGTTGGTGGTTAATTGAGTTGTAGGGAAGGAAGTTCCAGCCAGTGGTCGCTGGTGAAACTGTCGGGGTCTTTAAGGAGGACCAAGATGTTCTTAACAAGGTTTTCAACTTCCAAATTCCAAACTTAAATAAGAAACTCTTTAAGAAGTCAACGAGGTTATGCTTCATTGAACTCATGAATATTGTTGCTATGGTTACCTGTAGTTTACTGTAATTCTTCTTGCTCCCCTGCTACAATGAAAATAATAAAATATATATTTTCTCTGTCTCTGTAAACCAATTATAATCTGCTCATTTAATCAATTCAGTCAGTACAAAAACAGTGTATGTGAGTACGTTTGTTTGTGTGTGTGTGTGTGTGTGTGTGTGTGCAACCATTAAATATTCATTTACTGTGTTTGTAGTGGAAGTTAAAGATGGAACACTAATTGTTGTGAGGACAGAGAGTATGAGCATAATATATATGTTGACTGAAAACTAGAGTCAACAATCAACTGGTTGCACACAAGCTGGAGTTTGTGTGTAAACGTGAGTGACACAATTTGAGAGCATATTTATTTTTCAGGAGAAAAGGAGTTGGTGTGAAAACATGTTGACACATAAACATGTGTAGTAACTGGGTGCAACAAGCAGCTGTTTTGTTAAAAGTGAAATTACAGAAACTGACATAAATGAATTGGCGGTCCTTCTTAGCAATGACACTAAATATCTGAGTGCTGCAGGTGTGACCTGCAGTGGGCCACAGCAGCAGCAGTGCAGTCTGGGAGATTTTCACGAGCTGGAATGTGAAGAATGTCAATAA